>NW_015541069.1:5580-11624 GCF_001515605.1 Sinocyclocheilus anshuiensis | reverse complement strand
ATTCAGCTTCGTAACTTCGCAGATATTGTTTATGCTCAAACAGCAACATTACACACAAACTAACATTAAAAAAGTGAAATCGCAATGAACCACCCCTTTAAATATTCAGATTTTACCTTAAGGCTGGAATGCACTACACTACTTTTAGAATCTGAACAGATTTTTAAAACCGTAGGCATCATACACTTGCCGACTTTGTAAGAAGTTACAGAGAAAAAAGGGGCATCATACACGACTGAGGATCACACACTACCAGACTTTCAAGTCATTCCAAATACACAAAATCACACTGAAACATGTGCCTTCTTGTTAGGAGATGCGTGACAAATATAACAATGTGTTCTAAAATTGAATCAAAATATCAAACATGTTTGATATTCACTGACTGAATGGAATCATAGTCTGAAGCTAAAAAAAATCATAGAATCGTAAAAATACTCTACATCATTTTCAAAAAAAAATCTTTCAACTCAAATCTGCAGAATGCCTCTGACTTTCAGCAATTAGCGTCGACTTCTCCAGACTAAATTGATGCAAAAATCTGGGCTAAAGTCGTGTAATGTATTCCAGCCTTTAGACTACAACACCACGTTAAAGAAGCCCATGCTTCTGTTCTGCTAAAATGACCATGTTTCTTAAAAGCATCCAGAATCACTAGCAACATATGACACTAGGTTAGACCATCATGGTCTAGTTGACCGGTGGGGTCCGCCGGCTCTCGGCCAGCTGGCTTTCAGGCAACAGCAGCAGTCAGTGCCTTGTGGCAGTGTCAGGGGACCTGCATCCTGCCACTGTCCAGCCTGCACCCTCACCCCCCTCACAAATGTAGCAGCCGTGGGTCGCCCATATGGCACTGGAAAGGGCAGGGGACTCTGAAGTCTCTTGGTCAGATGTATGAGAGAGCAGGTCTGGGTGTGGTGCTGGCCTGTAGTGTTATGGATGGGTTTGGTAATGGGACAAAACCGGCTGAGCTCTGGACGTGTCCTCCGATGAGGAGAGCTGCAGGAGACGGGCAGCTGTTCCAGTACACAACAGATTGTGCTCCATACAGAAAAAGAGAAAGGAGCTGTCGGACATCCCATCTTCAGATGGGCTCTCATCCATGTTTCTGCCTCATCTTTTGTTTTAATATAAATGCAAATACTGCTGGAAAAATTTGCTGGAATATTGTCTCATATGACTTTGTATTTAAAGATTAAGCTCAAGTGTTTCTCTTGTATACCGTGTTTGACCACCTTAGAAACATAACGGCAACTGTTTTGTGAACTTTCAGGAGCGCACTGAAGTCTTCCAGGAGTTCTCAGTGTGTAAAACTGGCATTCTGCTGTGCACGGTAAGTCATTCAGATTTACACCATTTGTATGGTAACTGACCCTGACTGCATTCTAAAGCAGTGATTCCCAACCAGGTATATTCATACCTAAGGGCTTGCCTTCACATTTTCCAGAAGTACATAAAAAGATTTTGCTTGTTAAACCTATAAAATACCAACTGAAAGTGAAAATATGGAGTAGTCAAAAGGTTAAAATATTTAAAAACACATTTTTAAGTAACGCATTCAGTTGCTATATTATATTGAAATAAAGTATTGTCATATTATTATTACTTTATTTCAATGTAAAGTAATGCAGGGGTTCCCATGGCTCTCTGATTTTTGTTGGTCAGAAGCAAGTTACATGTGAGTAAATAGTAAATATTTTTTTATAGTAAATAGTAAATCTTTTTTAATAAGTGTTTTATTTTGACCTTGTAGCTGGACTTTTAAGTGGAATCAATCCTCTTTTTAGTTGTGATAGTCTTATTCAACATTACATTTTGGAACCCAATCAAATAAATTATTAATTATAAATTATAAATTAATTAAAATGTATAAAAATGAAGACAGAAATATATTACCGTTTTAAATTGCAACTGTGCTGTAAAATAAATTAATATTTGATAATTGCAAATTACAATACTAATGTTTACATTATATGTTCAAAGTTCAAACCCTCAAGCTTTTATTTTAGTGGAATACTAGTGTGACGCTGTATTAAAGTAAAGCTAGTGCACGTTGCGTTCCCAAATGCACAAGCAGAGATAGTTTGCTGCGTTTACTGTGAACCGAGCTGCTTGGAGACGCTGAAGCACACCAGATCACGAGCTGCCCGCGCTTCACTCTAAAACATGCAGTGCATCAGTCTATATAGTTATTTCATTATATTGCAGTCTTTGATTTGATAATCGCACTAAGCTATATCGCGATTATCATGCAATCCCATTTATTTATTTAAATTTTTTTACATTTTTTATTGGACATAATTAATTATTAGCTTTTCATAAACTTGTGAACCCCCTTTGGGAAACTCTTAACATCTAAGGGTTCCTATTTTAAAATCTAAACATTTGTTAATTGACTCATCCAATGCATTGATCTAATGATGTAGCTCAAGTTACATCACAGTCAGTTGCTACAAAAGTGTTATGGACAGGTGTGTGCGTCCCCTTCCTCCACCTCCTTTTCTTCCATCTCGTCACTCTGCAGAAGGGCTCCTGGAATGAATGAGTGCTTCTATTCCTGTTGACAGCCTGGCATGGCATTGTGTTGGTCTCCATATGTACCAGCTCCAGACACCTCAACTCAGGGTTTAGGCTAGTTGAGGTTGAGAGCTGGAGTTAAGATTGAAAATTGTCCAAATGCACATCCTTAAAATAATAGTGTGGCATAGTGGTTAAAGCTCAGGGCTGGTGGTAACCGTAAAGAAGCAGATTCAGTCCCACAAGGAGGGAGCCGTGAATATCATTGTTGCTCCAAGAGCATAATAGCATAGTGTGGCAATGGATTTGTAAAATAAGTGAATCAGGTTAATCAAGGACATTGTTTGCTCTTGTCAGACCAACAAATAAGACCCCAGTCATGACAAACCAAGCTAGAATATGACTGTGAATATTATGGAGTAAGAATGAGCCAACTTAGATTTAAGTGAATTTTCTTGCTCCATTATAATCTTATTATGCACTGTTGCATACAGTGTTATTTTACTATTAATTATATACTATTCAGTTTTTATTTTAATTTGTTTTAGTAATTTTGTTATGTGCTTTTGTCCTATTTATTATATATATATATGCTTCCCTAATTCACTCTTTTGATGATTAAATTAAAATTAAAATGTTTTTGTTTATTTTCTCCTTAGGATGTGGCTGCACGTGGATTGGATCTGCCTCAGGTTACGTGGATTGTTCAGGTTAGATTTCTTCATGTAAAATCTCATAACTGTTCAAATTCTAGTATTTAAAAAAAAATTTAATATCATCTTTCTGTTGCAGTATAACCCTTCTGTTTCCGCCGCGGAGTACGTTCATCGTGTGGGCCGCACGGCACGAATTGGAGCTCAGGGCAGCAGCCTGCTCTTCCTCACCCCCTCTGAGACGGCTTTTGTGGATGTGTTGGCCAACCATAACATCAGGTGTGCTGACTGACATCTCATCTATATCACATTTACTTATCATTTCAGTGAACTCCCACGCAGCAGTAGGGGACTGTGGGGCAGGTCCTGTCTGATGTGTGGATGAAGTCCAGTCCCTGACACTGTGATTAAAGATGGTCAAACTGGTCTTGTCTCTGTTCCAAAGCTCACAATATAATAGTCAAGAGCTGGACTGATGACTCTGACAGGCTTCCATTGCCGAGAGAAAACACACTCGCAGTCTCTCTGCATGAGAGCAGAATGAATCTGTTCTGCTGGCACAAGGACTGTGATATTTGGCTCACGTTACAGTTTACAGTACTAAAGGATGATCAAAAGGATTTTGGTAGGGTTAGCAGGGCTCGATATGTTGATCTAAACTATCTAACCCAGGCAACTCACAGTCTGGAAAATGTTATTTATTTATTTTCTGTTGATTAATATATCTGTTTATAATATCCATCTACACTTCTTGGCTCCCTCAGTTTGTCCGAGATGAAGATGGAGGACATCTTGGCCACTCTGATGAAGGACGAGCGCTTTAAAGACAGAGGGAAATGGGACAGTAAGGTAACTTCTGACATCAAAGCCTTAAAAACAGTCACTCTGACCCAAAGAGTCAATGTTGACTTGTTTGACTGTGCATAACTGTTATAACTTTCCTGTCTTGGTTGAAGAATTGATGTGGTTGAAAATGCAGGTCTAGAGAACAGCTGTGGGAGAAGAATGGCTTTCTCTTTATCTCCTTTTTCCCCCTCCCTCTCAACAATGAGAGCCTTCTGACAACAATGAGCGAATGTTTCTGCCAGCGCTCAGTCAGTCCTAATCCTGATTTAATGTCCTTTTCCCTCCCAGCACCAATCGGCTGGTTGTAATCCTCACCCGGGCCACCCCCCTTGTTAGCAGCCTCATTTGAGGGTCAAAGGTCATTGATGGGGAGGGGAGGTGTCATTAGTGTGTATAACCAATAACGTTTATGTGATGCTTTTAGTTTTATATTGGCTTTTATTATAATGTGATTTTTCACATAATTGCTGAAATGTAATTCATTCAGTTTGCTCTGATTTTTGTTTATCTTTGATGTGTGTGCCTGTTTGTACATGACTATGCAGAGATCAGCCGCTGCTTTTGAGCAGGAGGTGCGAGATAGAGCCACTGTTTTACAGACTGACTTTGAGAATTATGTTCATGCCAATAACGAGTCTCTGCAAACAGCGAAGAGCGGTAAGCCAAAAAACTAATTATCATGTAGGATCTTAAAATCATATTTTGTTCTACACTTTTGCAACCCAACTACATTTTCATTACATAGAAGAAATTTAGCTAAATAACTAAAAATAGATATTTGAACATTTGTACAACAATTTAACCTCTAAATCATAATTTGTTGTCATTTCCATTGGTATTGCAGTTGTGACTGTGATAAAATATTTTAATAAATACAACAACAACAATAAAGTAAAATCAGTCCTTTAGTGCCAGTGAAACCCCTAAAGTGCTTGGAAATGTCTACTATCTTAGCTCTAAATCTCTCTCTTTTTTGGTCCTGTAGCACTGCAGTCTTTCCTGAGAGCATACACCACATACCCCTCCAGTCTGAAACACATCTTCCACATCCGTAGCCTGCACCTGGGCCACGCTGCTAAGAGCTTTGGCCTGAGGGACGCACCCCAGGGCCTGGGAAGCTCCATAACCACTAATCCTGCCAACAGCAAAGACTCCAAGAAGGGCAAAGACAAAGCCAAGAGGTACTGCAAGTTTTCAGAAGTTGGACAGTAATTTATGAATCTGTCAAACAGTTTGCATTGCCAGATAATATGATCTAGTTCTGCTTTTAGATAAATTTAGTTCTGTTTGATTACACATTTTTCTTTGTGGCTTCTGTAACTTTTTCAGTTTTTTTTTAGTGTTCTGTTTAACTCAATGTCATATACACCACCATTCAGGAGTTTGGGTTCAGTAAAAAAAAAACGAGAAATAAGTTAATCAATTTTTTCAGCAAGGATGCATTACAGTAAAGTTTTAGTAAAGACATTTTTAATATTACAAAATATTTCTATTTCAAATAAAAACTTTCTATTTATCCAATCCTAGAGAAAAAAAATGATCAGTTTCCAGAAAAACATTAAACAACACAACTGTTGTCAACCTTGATAATAAGAAATGTTTCTTGGGCACCAAATCAGCATATTAGAATGATCTGATCATGTGACACTGAAAACCGGAGTAATGACTGCTGAAAATTCAGCTTTGCCATCACAGGGATAAATGACATTTTTAAATATATTCAAACAGAAAACAGTTCTTTTAAATTGTAGTAATGTTTCACAGTGTTACTGTTTTTACTGTATTTTTGTTCAAATAAATGCAGCTTTCGTGAGAATAAGAGACGACTTTAAAATCACAACAAAAAAAAAACACTTACCGACCCCAAACTTTTGAACGGTAGTGCATCCCAAAATAAGCAAGGCAGTGACGAGTATAATATAAACCAAAAGTGCATGATTATACAGTGGGTACGGAAAGTATTCAGACCCCCTTCAATTTTTCACTCTTTGTTATATTGCAGCCATTTGCTAAAATCATTTAAGTTAA
>NW_015541069.1:4284-5498 GCF_001515605.1 Sinocyclocheilus anshuiensis | reverse complement strand
TTTCTACAACTTTCTCCCATCTCCCGACTTCATCTCTGGAGCTCAGCCACAGTGATCTTTGGGTTCTTCTTTACCTCTCTCACCAAGGCTCTTCTCCCCCGATAGCTCAGTTTGGCCGGACGGCCAGCTCTAGGAAGGGTTCTGGTCGTCCCAAACGTCTTCCATTTAAGGATTATGGAGGCCACTGTGCTCTTAGGAACCTTAAGTGCAGCAGAAATTTTTTTGTAACCTTGGCCAGATCTGTGCCTTGCCACAATTCTGTCTCTGAGCTCTTCAGGCAGTTCCTTTGACCTCATGATTCTCATTTGCTCTGTGAGCTGTAAGGTCTTATATAGACAGGTGTGTGGCTTTCCTAATCAAGTCCAATCAGTATAATCAAACACAGCTGGACTCAAATGAAGGTGTAGAACCATCTCAAGGATGATCAGAAGAAATGGACAGCACCTGAGTTAAATATATGAGTGTCACAGCAAAGGGTCTGAATACTTAGGACCATGTGATATTTCAGTTTTTCTTTTTTAATAAATCTGCAAAAATGTCAACGATTCTGTGTTTTTCTGTCAATATGTGGTGCTGTGTGTACATTGAGGAAAAAAAATTAACTTAAATGATTTTAGCAAATGGCTGCAATATAACAAAGAGTGAAAAATTGAAGGGGGTCTGAATACTTTCCGTACCCACTGTATACTGAATTGGCAATGCAGCTCATTATTTGACTAAACAGTCATACCAAAATTGTAGTATTCGATGCATATAAATGTGATATAAGTTTTAACAAATTATACTATTAAGTAGGGGTGCTTTTTGAGACCGATCACAGAAAGCAGTATCTGCCGATACCGATCACCGATACCGATCTTTTTAAAGCCTTCTTTTTACCATTTATAACTATTTATATTGATACTCCAATCAGGATTTATAAACATTTATTCAGGGCCTGAATTTCATTTTTGAAAATGGGGGGAGTTCCCCTCTTAGGTGACTCTTGTTAGAGGGGAAGCAGCTTTCACACAGGAGTCCGCTACTGATCGATCCGTGGCTGTTTACCACAAACACAACATTTATCCATTATTTTGATTTCAAATCCAAACATTGTCACTGAAAATGCTTTTTCAGCATTGCAATTCTTTTTTTACATAGTACAGTAATACAATCTTTCACAGACATGTTTAAACACAATAAATATAAGCAACACATTATTCAATGCTTTTTAC
>NW_015541069.1:0-3929 GCF_001515605.1 Sinocyclocheilus anshuiensis | reverse complement strand
TAATATGCATTTATGGTGTAATTACTATATTTTCGTGTCAATCCATGTTCATATTTACTGCAAAAAATGCGCTGTTACTTTAATTCAGAGCTTGCAGCGCAGCAAAAATAGACTCCGTGGGAAACGATCTCTGCACTGCTGCAGACGCACTGCTCCTGGAACGCACTGCCGAACCGCAACCGTGTGCACGCTTTATTAATCTGTTAACATGAGCACGGAAAAAATACACACCACATTCGCACTGCAAACGGAGTAATGTGAACCTGGCGTTATGTGTGTGCGCTGCAAGTGTGCATGAGCGCACGGTCTCCAGGAGAGCACGCGAGCGCTGAATGGTTAAACACTGGCAATAATTAAAAAGTAATGCAATTTATAAACTTTAGTGATGATGTGACACTGCCTCGATTGTGCAAGTGACAATTCCTGTGTCAACTGTGCAGCGTGCAGCTCGCTTATAGTGCAAACGCGATGTGGTGATTTGCCTGTTTTGAGAGAGAGAGAGCACGCGCGTGGTGATTCACTCACGCTGTTTGTGAAATTATGTCTCACACAAGGTTTTCAAATTACTTTATAAGTTATTTAATTAAGAAACCTCCCCTTCAGCATTATAATTATTTCACCCGTGCCGGACAGAGACACGGACGGTGCCGCTGCATGTCATGCCAAACCTTCTCGGCAGCGTCATCAGCTTGAGATCGTTTTTTTGAGGTCAGCCTTTTCAGAGACCTGAAAATCGGAGCACCCATACTATTAAGTACTAACAAGAGTTAATTAAAACCGTTAATTAATTAAAACATTTAGTCTTCAAGAATATTCTATTAAGCAAAAATTACTTCAGGTTTACAAGTAATTTAAACCTGTTTAAATTAACAAACAAACAAACAAATGCTTGATCTGCTTCTCTCAGATCAAGATGTTCAAAACAGCCACTACAAAACCAGATTGAGTCTGTAGACTCGGTACTACGTGTGCTGTAGGAAGAATAGGAATAGTTGAATTTTTTATTTTAGTATCGACTAGGTGCCGGAGTACCAGTGCTCTTGCCGTTTCTTAGCAAGACTATAAACACAGCCTATGTGAAACCACCGACATCCTTTATTGCTTTTCTAAGATGCATCCACTTATCACTTCTTGCAGTAAAGAAATGACTTCGAGCTGTTATAGGATGTTGTGTTACTGTAACTGTCCTGTCACAGCTGCCCTGAAAATTACCAGCACGGCTGCGCTGGAGAAAAGCCCACAGCTCACACACACTCTTGGCAGCTGTGAGTCTTTCACTGTAGCAGAGCTTTTCAGGGTCAAGGAGGACTAGTCAAGTCCTGCCTTTACCAGCTGCAAGTTTTACCTTTCACCTCTGACACACTCACCCCCCTTGTTTTCCCTCGCCTTCCTTTAAGGTGTGATGCAGTAGCAGCGTTATTCACAAAGTATATATTCTTGTCCCAAGAACTGGTTTACTTAATCTGATAGTAGTCTTTGGTGTAAGTAGGTGTAATTTTTGACGGCAGATTACAAGATGAGGATGGTGATGATTGATTATGTACTGATGATATGGCCAGTACATCGCAGTATGGTTGTTAGGCCACTATCCAGGGCTTGACACTGCAGGGTTGTTAGTGGTCATTTCCCACAGGATTGAATGTGGCGCTGCAAGCGTGGGGTCTGGTTAGCAAAGGCCATGTCCAGACTAGCCCTCAAGCATGGATGTGTTGGTGTAGGCCTTCCTTTGTGTGGTCAGATTCTCCGCAGGACACTTAATTAAACCGAGCCAGAGCCAAAAACCATCCTGAACGTCATTGCTGTCACATAGTGAGAAGCTTTGTCTGAATCCGTGTGCATTTATTGTTTGTGTTTAAATAAAGAAATTTGGCATATGGACTGGACCTCTCCTGTAGTGTTCAGCTGACCCGCACACGCAGTGATCACAGTTCTCTTGTCAGACCAGAACTGTCATTTGAAAATTTCTGTTATTGTGAGTGTATTCTGCTGTATTTTACTTCCCTCTCTTTCATCCTACCTTCAGTTCTTCAGTGTGCCTTTGAGATAAAGGCTCAAAAGCCTCTGCGTGTTATCTCTGTGCTGTAAAGGGGGTGTCAGGTACAGTTTGGTAAAATCTGATGTTAAAGTTGTTTAACTCAAGGTTAGTGACACATTCAATTTAATTGAGGTGCGTTGTTTTATTTCAGAGTGAAAAACAGACTCCCAATACTCGTTCTTTACAGAAGATCTTATTCCATTGTGGAAGGGCACCGTGTGTTCTCAAACTAGCTACTTTCATTATAGAATGCTTTATATGTAAAACTATAAGGGTAAAGTCCTGTCACGGCTTTAGATTTAAAATGACAAAAAAAATCTAAAAGTGTGACAGTAATTTAAAATCGATTGTCAGGAATGTGTTTCGTGAAAGGTTTCTGTTTTTATTAAAGGGGTCATATGATGCTGTAAAGTTGCAAAGACTAAAGTCTCAAATCCAAAGAGATATTCTTTATAAAAGTTAAGAGTCAACCACGCCTACCTAAAACGGCTCCTCACACGCCCCCACATATCTACGTCACGATGTGGGAAGATTTGCATAACGCCGCCCAAATGTTCACGCAAAGAAAGAAGGCATAACTTTTATTCTTGCTGTAGTATTGTTGTTGCCGCTGCCGCCATGTCGTGGAGACACTGTGTGTTTCGTTGTGAAAGAGAAACTACTTTGTTTGGCCTTCCAAAAGAGGACGATATCCGCTTCGTCATGCCTGGAGCTGATACGTGCTGGTCGCTGAGGAAATACATCAACTTCGCGCTGTGGATCGCCGGATTGGCTTTCACCGTGGACGAAGCGGAGTCCAGCCCGGGGTCATCACATGTGGTTGCCGCAAGCCCGCCGGCCGCTCCTTCGTCGAATCTGCCGGCTGCGCCGTTCTCAAGCCCGCCCACCGTCGCTCATTCTAGCCGCCGTGTGAAACGACTTTGTTTTGCCTTCCAAAAGAGGACATTTCATTACACCAAATACACAAAATAATGTTCTTTTTAGCAACATCATATGACCCCTTTAAAGCAACAATTGTGAAGAAATTACTATTACGAATTGGTTATTTTTCAGGTGTGTGCTTCAAGAAAAAAACAATTAACTTTCTGTTATGTAATTTATTTTAGAGGCTTACATCAGTCTGTTTATTGGCATTGTTCATATGACAATGTTTAAATGTGTACCCAGTAATCAGTAGTAGTCATCATGTCATAGCAATGAAAAGCAGTGATTGAAAACCTAACCATCTTTATCAAGTGATTTTGTAATTTGTCAGTTATTTGGCTTTAATTAGAAGCCAGTGGCTCCATCAATTTTTGTATATTTGTTTAAAGCCCTGTTCATTTCATCCACTTTATGATTTCAGAATTGTATATTAAGACTGTATTTTATGACTTATTTTGTAAACGTACACTTCTTTATGGTAGTGTTGAGTTTTGACTTGTGCCATGCTGGCTCAGACACTGTAGGGAGAAGCATGTGTCTAACCACTAGTAATTGGCAAGGTGACCTGCAGCAGGACCTGTGAATGAAACCCATGGAGCGGGACAATAGGTCAGTCCCCAAGGAACTGCCCCTAGAGCAGCCATAACGCACTCACACTCTCTCTCCACTGCCCAGACAACAGACAACAGCCGTAATGAACTTATCAGCCATCATAGCTGACAGCTGACATCTATATTTACCAGCCATCACTCTCTATAGAATATTCATGCTGCACTATGCCGATACCACTTAACTGGTCAGTGCTTTGGCCCTATTAACATTTACCATTCCCAGCATAATTGTGTGTGTGACATTGCTGTGTTGTGCTGTGCTGTCTTACGGTCTCAGTCAAGTCTAGCCGTCGTGTCAGGAGAGACTTCATTACAGCCGGCTGTGGTGTACACTGTCCATGTCCAGACAAGATTTCTCT
>NW_015541068.1:0-835 GCF_001515605.1 Sinocyclocheilus anshuiensis | reverse complement strand
AATAAATATTGTTTGTAAGCAATCTTAATTATGAGGACTCAAAAAATTTCATCATAAACACATTTACGTCCTTATATCAGAGTAATACCCATGTCATTATTATGATAATTATTCTATATGAGTCAAAAAAAAAAAGAATAATCTGTTATCATTATTATGATAATTATTCTATATGAGTCAAAAAAAAAAAGAATAATCTTTTATCAGCATTTTTATTGTCAACTGAAACTATAGTAAATGTTTATTTTTATAAAGTATGTTATATAATCACATTTTATTTGTTTAAATGAAGAGAATGATGTGTTTTATAAGTTCAATAAACTTAAATAAATGTTGCATACATGATTAAAATGTATGATAAACGATTTGCTTTGCTTTAGTAACATGTTTGTTACTACGATGTGTTTTATAAGCTCAATAAACTTAAATGATGAATACTTGTTTAAAATGAATGATGAATGATTTGCTTTAGTAGCATGATAGTTGTCACGGTCACGGTGTGTGGAGGCATGGCAGGACGACGAGGACGACAAGGATTCCAATAATGACTTTTAATGTAGACACAACAAGGCAGATTCAGGAAGGTGAGACACACACACTCGGGGTAACATTCACACTAACCGAAAGAGACAGGAACTGATATAGGGCAGATAACGAGGGGCAGACAGGTGAGCACAATGAGGTGATTAACTAATAATGAGAACAGGAACAACCAAATAAGGACACAGAGGGAGAAACTACAATCAACAGTCCACAGGGGTGTGACAGATCGCCCCCCTTCCGGAAGGCACGTCCTCGCGCCGTGGAGACAGAGGGAGGGACGGAGGGGGACTTA
>NW_015541067.1:2187-2558 GCF_001515605.1 Sinocyclocheilus anshuiensis | reverse complement strand
AGATGCGCACATCGCGATATCGATGCTGAAACGATATATCGTGCAACCCTATATGACAGTTTGACTTTGTTGAATAAACAAAAGCACTGCATGTTTCAAAATCAAAATGCAGCATGGGTGTTCTATATGAATGTATCTTTGAAGGGAACTGACTGTCTTCAGAAAAGTTTCGATGCATTTTCATTTTATCTGATAAAGTAGCATTCATGAGTGTAGCGCTGCTTTGTGTACAGCCGTTACCGGGAAAACCGCTGTTTCTGCTGCTCCAAAAGCGCCTCCTGCTGGCAGACAATGAGCCTGTCCCCAGAAACATGTGTTTTTGCTGCTCGATTAAGGTAAAAATCATAATCACGGTTATTTTGGTCATTATT
>NW_015541067.1:1126-1414 GCF_001515605.1 Sinocyclocheilus anshuiensis | reverse complement strand
CACACACACACACACACACACACCGCTCTCTCTCTCTCTTGCTTTCTCTCGCTCGCGCGCGCGCGCGCACGCGCACACACACACACACACACACACACACCGCTCTCTCTCTCGCTCGCGCGCGCACGCACACACACACCGCTCTCTCTCTTGCTTTCTCTCTCTCGCTCGCGCGCGCACACACACACACACCGCTCTCTCTCTTGCTTTCTCTCGCTCTCTTGCTCGCACGCAAACACGCACACACACACACACACACACACGATGCGCAAAACTCCGCATTTGAAC
>NW_015541067.1:0-713 GCF_001515605.1 Sinocyclocheilus anshuiensis | reverse complement strand
GTTTAGGAAGGTGTGGACGAGTCTTAACTTTTATAAAGAATATCTCTTTGGGTTTGAGACTTTAGTTTGTGCAACTTTACGGATCTTATATGTGCACAAACAGCTTGTAACACTCCAAAGACAAAGGAAAACTTGAAATCGCATCATATGACCCCTTTAAAAACTACAAAGTCAATCAGTCAAGAGCAGTGAGTGATTTTGTCTTTGTCTTTTGTTGTTTGATTAATAGTAAGCACAGAGACGGCAGAATATTAAAACACAAGTCAAAAACAATAGGAAGGTTTATCAATAAATAGCATTAAAATGGCTTTTAAAAACGTACTTCGTGTAGGCTATATTGTCTAAAAAAATTTTTACTTACTCAGACCATGCGTTATTTGTTCAGTGAAATTATCAACGTGGTCTGGTGAAAGACGGGACCTGAGGCTATTAACAATAAAATTCCTACACTTGAAAAAACGCGCTTGGCAGGAACTGAAGTCGCAGGCACGAAGAGATAACGAAAAGCAAGCCGATAGAGTTTCAGAAAGCGCCTGGACATCTCGCACCACCACCGAAGTGGATGTTCGTTAGAGGAATAGACGGCGCAGACGGGATCGCAGCACCGACGGGTTGTAGTGAATGATGTGATTGACACATTTGCTGGCTTTGGCCAGCCTCTAAGCTAAGCCTACGTGCCTGTATTGAATATGATTACGCATCGCTCCAGTAGA
>NW_015541066.1:666-818 GCF_001515605.1 Sinocyclocheilus anshuiensis | reverse complement strand
ACTGCTCTTATTGTCAAATTATCACTCAGAATTTACTGACGGTTCACCACAGGCTCAATCGTGAAGTAGATGAAGTAGAAGAGGAAAAAAAGGAAAAGGAGAGCATTTCTATTCAGATTATGCTTATTATTTGGTGCTCAGGACTAGAGTTG
>NW_015541066.1:0-187 GCF_001515605.1 Sinocyclocheilus anshuiensis | reverse complement strand
ATTTAATTAACTAGTAACTGAGCAATAGCATTCAGGAAGGATACATCTAAGATAGTTAAATTCGCTGAGACGAATTAAAGATTGGGAAACATAGAAAGAGAAGAAAAAGAAGGAAACGAAAGGGAAAAATCTGAAACCAGGAATTAGGTTAAATTCAAATTACTTCACACTGCATACACACATGCTG
>NW_015541065.1:128293-130994 GCF_001515605.1 Sinocyclocheilus anshuiensis | reverse complement strand
TAGCGACCCCTAGAGGACGCAGTTCGAAGTTCCCATGAATGGGAATCCATGCTATATGACTTGCAAATTATGACTATTACCAGAATCTAAGTGGAGAGAAAATTGAATTTTTCAAAATATGCAATTTATTATAGTAAGAAATTACATTAAAATTTCAAATTATGTATATATATAAATTTTAGTGTTTGCTGCATTTGCCAAGCTTAACCGTTTAACTTTACTCAAGTTATGGCAAATAAATATGAATATAATAAATATTTTCTTTAATTAATTAGAAATGTATAGTTAGCTAACCAATAACAAAACCAATATTTGACCTCAAACTAATGGTTCCTACTAAGTGATATTTTTTATGACAAATTAATCAAATATTACAATTAATCAAACATTGGAACAGGGTTGAAAAAAGTAAACATAAATAAAATATTCAGACCTGCTGTGGTTGACAAACAATTTGTGAACTTTGTGTACCCTATTTGTGGAAAATGTCTGAAACGCTGTGATTCATTCATTGTTTCTCTCTTGTCCTCTGTCAGATGAGAGTACTGGGAATGCTTGGCAACTCTGTGACAGGTCTGTCTGCGGCAGAAGCCATGCTTCCTATATCTGACAGCGGAGAGGCCATGAGCAACTATGAGCTCCTATACTGCTTTCGCCGTGATTCTAACAAAGTCCAGAACTATCTAAAGATTCTGAAGTGCAGAATCGTACCCGAGCATGACTGTTAGAAGAAAAAAAAACATGGGCCTTTCACCTGCACTAATGGAGAGCACAACGGACACATGCTGCTCCCCACTTATCAAGCATGTTTGACTCTGCACCATCTGTTAAGACTTCACCAGATCCCAGTAAATAAACCTGACTTTTTGCATCACTTCATACTCTAGTACTCCAAACCAATTCATTGCTATAATTATCAAAAAAGTACATAGTATGAGAGGGAGAAATTGTTTCGCCTCTAACAGGAAATGACCTTTAAAGTCAATTCATTCTTTAAAATATTTTTCTATGTACCAAGTGCTTACTATTTATAATTCCACAAGTTAAACTCCTCTTAATCATATTTTCATTTTATGTTTTCAAATTTGATCAGTGGCAAAGCAAATTTTCGTTGAATGAACTGAGCTGCCAAAACGAAATGACAATAAAACTGTAGATTCTTCAGCACAGACACAATGTTTACTGTATTTATTAAAGAATTTGAATGAAACATAAAAATGGTATTGCAACCACACTTCCCACCACACAACACTGGAGCTTGAAAATAATTCTGTAATATTCCTTTAATATATATATATATATATATATATAAAACATAAATATATAAGGAATATTACATCAGTATTTTATAATTATCAATATATTATATTGCATTTTATAATATTTTATTAATATTATTTTATTAGTATTTATGTATAAGTAATATTTTTATACACATTTTACATTTTAATCTGATTTCATTATTTCTTATTTTATCTATTTTGCAAAAAAAAAAAAAAACGTAATGTGCTGAGCAAACATTTCACTCATGACTAATGTGGGCTGGGCAAAACTGCACGTGCATTTGGGATGATTCATTATTTAATTAAATTAAATCTGGATGGGAGTTGTGCGTGTCTCTATCTTGCCCTCTGCATGTAATGACAAGTTAGTCTTCATACAGTAGGACAGAAAGTCCTTCAATTACGCTAGAGCTCAGTCTCAGCCTGGGGTCGGTGCTTCTGCCTGAACTTTACCATTTTACCAGACCATGTGTCACAGATTCAGGTGTGCTGTCATGTTCAAGGAGGAAAAAGCTTTGAAACAACAGAATAGTTCTGTCTTGAAAAACTTGAAAAACATAGTAAAGACCGCAAGAACCCAAAATTGGACTTGTGTGGCTTTTAGTCCATGTCTTTTAGTTTTATGATCGTATATGCATGAAACTTTTGGCAGATTTATAGATTTTCTCTTCGGGGATAAAAAGTATTCATAAATCTTGGACATTTTGCCATATAAAATGCTTTCTAATATTATCTGCAACCGACTATAACAGCAAGTAGCACATGATGGTTTGTGGCTGTGACATGACTCGAGCCTGTTGGCCATCTATAAAAAGATATTTTTGATTTGCCCTGCCCACATTTCAACAGGAAATACGTCACCACAGGAAAGAAAACGGCATTTGACAAGCCATTTCATGTGGAATTTAAAAGCGAGATTGCTGACGTATATAAATGATGTAAGAGTGATGTAAGAAATCATTTTAAATCTAAGAATAGAAAAATGTAGATCAGCATATCTGGATATTGCTGTGTGTCTGGAGGGTGTGTGAGTATGTTTGGTCAGTGAGGTAGGCCTGTGTGTGTATTGCACAATGCTCATCCATTCATCTACATGACAGACTGCTCAGGTCTCGCCAGTCTCTGTAACTTAGTGACTCTGTCAGAGGGCAAAGCAAAGTTTCCTTTTAAGTGTGAGGCCTCTTCCATACAGTAACACTAGAATAATGATGCTGTTATACAGTATGACATGATTTTGCACTGATAAATTTGATTATTTGATATCTAGCATAATTTGAAAATATGATTTACTTTGTTACTCTCATAAAAATTTCAATTAAAATATGAAATTGCACCCAAATTTTAACAATAGTTGAGGTTATATACATTGCTTGACAAATTCCACTGGGGTGTAATGTGTGTATATATATATATATATA
>NW_015541065.1:115317-124830 GCF_001515605.1 Sinocyclocheilus anshuiensis | reverse complement strand
TATATATATATATATTTAATGCATATCTGTTTTAGATTCAATGTAAACACTATGCTTTGGATTACTCTGTTACTCTGGAGAAAAGGGAAGAGGAGGGGAGGAGGAACCCGCGCCGGTAGTTTGATGGACGGGTAAAACATGGAGTCCGCTGGCGCATATTTGAGCTGCAAGAGGCGAGAGGAGCACTTCACCGATGAATGAGTGACGGGGTCGCTCTTCTTAGACGCCCCCTACAAATCCCAGACCCCATTCATCAGCTTAAATAACGACTAAACACCGAGTGTGGGATATTTGTGACTTTCTATAACGGCTGAGCGCCGATTTTAAGATTTATCGAGCATCTGGACACATCGCTGAGGAAACCATGGAGACGGAATCATCCCAGTTAGGGAATAACGGAGCAAATGAAAGTGAGCCTCTACCGGTGGACTATCCCGGAGGAGAGATGCCAGCCTCTCTCGGTGTACGGAGAGGGTCCAGCGTGAAGAAACATCACCACAAACACAACCTGAAGCACCGCTACGAGCTGTTCGAGACGCTCGGGAAAGGAACATATGGAAAAGTGAAGAAAGCCATGGAGAGGCACACTGGACGAGTGGTGAGAGTTTACCAACATGAAATGACTCAAAGATAGCTCTTTCAAACCTCAAGAGATCTTATTAAGTTCTAAGATAGGTATCAACTTCGTTTCAGATGTTTCTCCTACTCTAAAATTATTTGAGATAGACATGAAAATACAGAGCTATAAAATGCAAATGGGTTGCATGAACCAGTTCATTTGGTTTTGGAAGAATTAAATGAGTTTTGCATCTTGTCAAATTGAAGTCTTGAAAATGTGGTCTTTTTTTCCATCACTCTTAGAAATAAAGGTTCCAAATGGGGGTTTTCACAGTGATGCCACAGAAGAACCTTTTTTTAGTATGAAGAACATGTTAATAAGAACCTTTTCACTATTAAGAACCTTTTGTGAAATGGACAGGTTCCATGGATGTTAAAGGTTCTTCGTGGAACCATCAATGTCAACAGAGAACCTTTATTTTTAAGAGTGATCATGGAGAAGCAGAAGACGAGAATGTTTCTGCTTTGTCTCATTGTCCTATGGGATTGAACAGAGATATTAGAGAGATCTCATTTGTGATTATCCTTTCATATGGGAGATATTGTGTGTGTTTCACTTGCTATCAGTTGACATAATTAAACATTCCTTTGAAACATTGGTGAAAGTAAATGCGCCCTTAATGACCATCATTACATGCACAATTTCACAGGGCAAGTGCTGTCTTCCGTTCCTCAGTGACAGGGGTCAGCTCATTTAGGTCATATAGGAGTTGAGCAGGTCAAAGGTTTCAAAGCACGATAGGTATGTTTATGTTGCAAGTAACCTAAGCTCCCTTACATATTACTCTGGATTCACCACCGTCGCTAAGAAATGCATGACATCTGTAGAGCAAGTGAGAAAAACTAGGATAAACCACTTTTGTTTTGGAACTAGGTCAGTGCATTAATCCCAAGACAGATCTGCTTCTTGAGTGGGGCAGATATGGACCTAGTGGGTCAGAGCTGTGGGTGAAAAATGTAGCCTTATGTCAACAGCTGCTTGAGCGCAGGATGCTCTTAGAGTCACGTCCGGGACTTGGTAACCTAATAATGGAACCACTTAAGAGCGTTTACTCTGAATTTGCACCGTCCGACTAGACAGAAACATTAGACAGTGTGGTTATGTGGAGACCAACACAACTAGTTGTGTTTTCAGTGTCAATGACCAATGCTAAATTTTAAGGGTGCAGATAAACTCAAGTGTTTGTATGGTGATGACTTTGGCAGCAGCAAGGAATGTTCCAGCATATACATTTAGAAAACTTTTGCTGCAAACACATTTGTGACTGAGCTTCAGTCATTTGCTTTTTGAACTTAATGGGGGTTCAGTGATAAAAAGACAGGTAGACATTGTGGATGGGGGCAGATGATAAAGTATCATGCACAAACTGATCAATTTTGGAGTCGCAGTCTATTGTCTGAATGGACCGATGGCTGAATCTAGGAATGCATGACTCACGCTAGTAGCAAAGGAAAGAATTCATAACATTATGGGATGAACTGAACCAGAACAATTATTTTGACTCTTTGCATGTGCTTCTTTAAAGACATTGTCTTGACAACAAAGTAAAATTGGATATTAGAAGCATTTTTTCCACACTAAAATACTTTTTTACATACATATTGTTTACATCTTATGGCTATACTATAGAAACCGTATTTTAGTGTTTATGGACTGGCTCATTTAAAAAAAGAAAAGAAAAAAAACGAGGGTCGAGTTAAAATTCATTTTTGAATAGTATACGTCTGGAGACATAGAAAGATGGTAAAGGCAGAGGAAGTTGGAAAGAAACAACAAATGTGACAACAGGCTTTCTTTTTTTGCTCCTTCATTGTGTTCAACTTTCTATGACGCTTTTTTCCAAAACTTCGTTCCGCAAGAGTGCTCCGGTGAGTAAAGGTGCTCCCTTTTCCCCCTTAAATGACGGACTGGTAAAACAACACAGCTGTTGTGTGAGGCTCAGACAATGGGCTGGTCTATGTCTAGGAGACAATAAGAACGCTTTAGTTTTAGCCAGGGGTTAGAGAAGAGCAAAGCCTACAGCCAGCTGGCAAAGGCATCAAACACAGGTTGGCTTAATGATCTGTAGCCACAGGCTGGGTAACAATACCACTCAACCATATGTGCTTCCTTCAGCGAGGTCAAAAAAATCACCTGCGTGCCTGTCTGCTGCAATGCAATTTTAATGCGTTTATGCTTTCACTGTAATTAGGGTAAAATTTGAGAGGATCATATCACATTGAGTTCCTAAAGTGACACACACACACACACACACACACACACGTATGTTCTGGCTCTATCTTACAGAATACCACTCAACCATATGTGCTTCCTTCAGCGAGGTCAAAAAAATCACCTGCGTGCCTGTCTGCTGCAATGCAATTTTAATGCGTTTATGCTTTCACTGTAATTAGGGTAAAATTTGAGAGGATCATATCACATTGAGTTCCTAAAGTGACACACACACACACACACACACACACACACGTATGTTCTGGCTCTATCTTACAGCCTTTTTAAAACCTTCCACCATCCTAGTCACAAACACCAGACTCTAATCAGACAGATCATATCGAAGTGGCGAGTTAAAGGGGGCATATGATGTTGCTAAAAATAACATTATTTTGTGTATTTGGTGTAATGAAATGTGTTTATGCGGATAAATGAGGCATTTGTTGCATCCAGTGGGGACATAATTACGGATTATAATGACATATACTGTCTTTTTAAGCATTGCATTGCGCCGTGTAAACATAAAACCATGTCTGCATTTGTGATCGGAGAAATGACAAACAACAAGCGCTACTCTACACTGCTCAAAACTCGCGTTTGAATCGTCAGTGGCAAATTCTTTAATATAAAAAAACCTACTTACAGTCTGTGAGTCAGAACAGCCAGCATAGTCTACTCTACCAGGGTCAGGAAACAGTCCTCCATAAAATGTGCTGCACACATCTGAATATTTGGGTTGAACTGTTCTGGAACAGTGTTGCAAATACAATTTAACCACTGATTTCTAGTTGTGTCCTCTTTTGGAAGGCCAAACAAAGTAGTTTCGCTTTCACAACGAAACACACAGCGTCACACACGGCGGGCTTGAGTGAGCGGCGGCGGGCTTGAGTGAGCGGAGGCCGGCAGACTAGAGTGAGCGGTGGCCGGCGAAATCGACAAAGGAGCGGCCGGCGAGCTTGCGGCAACCACATGTGACGACCCCGGGCTGGACTCCGCTTCGACTATGGTGAAAGCCGATCCGGCGATCCACAGCGCGAAGTTGATGTATTTCCAGCACGGATCAGCTCTAGGCATGAAGAAGCGGATATCGTCCTCTTTTGGGAGGCCAAACAAAGTAGTTTCGCTTTCACAACGAAACACACAGCGTCTTCACGACATGGCGGCAGCAACAATACTACAGCGAGAATAAAAGTTACGCCTTCTTTCTTTGCATGAACATTTGCGCGGCGTTATGCAAATCTTCCCACGTCGTGATGTAGATATGTGGGGGCATGTTAGATCGAGCCGTTTTAGGTAGGCGTGGCTGACTCTTAACTTTTATAAAGAATATCTCTTTGGATTTGAGACTTAAGTCTTTGCATCTTTACAGATCTTCTCTATGCACCAAGAGAAAGGAAAAATTGAAATCGCATCATATGACCCCTTTAAACACATTTATCACAAGCTCTGTACTATGAGTATTACATAAGTCACTGATAGGGCTATAACATGCAATGCATGCATTGTAGATGTCATCAGACAGTAAAACAATGCATTTGCAGGAACACAATTTTGCCCCTAAAAAGGCGTGGGTTGGCAGTATATCGGGGTTGTGAACTGCACGGGGTGGACAGGAAGTCAGCTCTGTCAGCACCACTTCCCCTCCTGCGTGTTTTATGAGTCAGTGGAGGAACAGGCTGCAAACTTCCTGCAACTTTAATTCCTCCTCATGACCACTCAGATTTAGCCAGGCAGAAATCTTCTCAGCATCCTCAGCACGCATATAAAGGACAAGACTTTAAGATATAGAGTAAATACAATTAATTTACCAGCTAAAACAGTTTATGCTTGAGATAACATTGCATTATCTAAAAAAAAGTAAATATGTAAAAATGAAAAAAGAGGTTCTTTGAAAGCAGGCCTTTGAGCACTGACACATCTCTGTGATAGAGCCTGTTTGGGAGCTGGTAAATGGGACATTTAAAAATAACTTCTATGGTGCGCCTTCTCCCGAAAAAGCCATTCACCTTCACAGAAACCCATTTTTGCTCAAGGTTAAGACACTAATTCCCGATCTAGACTCCCTTAGCTTACCAAAAAAACATCTCTCTCCAGAACTTCCAAAGAAAAAAAAAGTACTGAAATAAATTCAATGCTTTCTATAAGGAATAAAATAATTTATATGATTTATGCATCTTTTAAATGACTATATACATAGTTCATAATACTTAAAGCATATTATCACCGTACAATATTATATTATTCATTTTAATTACATTTATTGTATTTTATCACACTATTTTGAAGATACTATGTTGTTTAGTCCATAATTTATTGTGAAAAATAATGTATATTTTATTATGAAAGAAACACTATTATAGTTTTTGTTAATATTTTGAATTCAATTTATTTCCGTTTTTATAATTCGCTTATAATTTTTTTTGCTTTTATACATTTTTACATAGGTCTATATAGATTTTAGTTTATTTTAGTACTAAATGAAAACGCACATAAAAGTTAAACTAAATTAAATGAGAAATGTTGCCTTAGCAACTAGCTGAAATAAAATAAGTTTAAGTTTTGTTATATTTTATTTTAATTCATGTAATAATTTTAGTAAACTATTATAACCCTAGTGAGTCCATGTTGAAACCAACTATAATAAACTGCTCTGCAGGTTAAATAAAAAGAGTGCCTCTACTACTAGATTGGTTAGTTCAGCAAATTTGTGGGTCACCTGACCGCCTAAGACAGGAAGTACTTTCCTGTGAACTCCTTGACACCATAAAAGGGAATAGGCTCTTCTGTTTCTATGATCTATGACCCCCCGAGCCAGGATGCCACTGGAACACAAATATCATCAATCAGAGCAAACCCTCATTTTCATCAATACTACTCAATCAAACTGAAAAATTGAGCTACTAAACCAGGAATCCATCAATATTTTCTAGTTACTCCAGTCAAAAGAATCATTAATATTAGTTTGCCTAAATGCTAATGTGCTTCATAGTTGATTTTACTTGTTTGTTGGTTTTCAGGTGGCGATTAAATCCATCCGAAAGGAAAAGATTAAAGATGACCAAGACATGGTGCACATTCGCAGAGAGATCGAGATCATGTCTTCTCTCCGCCATCCACACATCATCTCTATATACGAAGGTAGGTCTTTTTCTCACCGCTAGTCTTAAAACACTCTCACTGAGACACCACAACTCCACTTCATGTATTCAGAAACCGAGTACACATCAAAAGTCTACAAACCCCCTTCACTTTGTTTCTCAACATGTGTAAACTCCACACCCTTTGCTGCCCAGTGTGGTTTTTCTCAACATCCGATCATCTTTAGATCAGTTGCCCTCATATTTTATTTATGCGATCTGACCGCACCCTGCTAGTCCAAGGGTGTTGATCAGGCACATGTTGTTGGGGGTGTAAACTCTCTAATGGAGATGAAGCGAATGCATTGAAGTCATTACAGTCCTGCAGCAATCAGCATGTTTGAAATGTCCCACGCCTCTCAGAACATAAATCAAAAACCCATCAAATTAGGCCCCGAGCGCAGCGTGCCTTGAACGCGATACTCAAAACAAAGACTTGACAAAGCTGCTTTATCTCCATGCTCACAGAGAGAGACGCCATGGCTGTGGACTCACGCCGCGCTCTCAGCCAGGGGCCATTATTACTGACCCTGGATCGTCTGAGAGTCGGTGCCAAAACGTAGCGTTCAGTCTCCTGTGTCTAATACGGATTAGCCGAGAGAGGTAATTACTCAATGCTAGCTTCTAGCGCTGGTTTCAGATCGGGTTCAATGTCTTGAACATGAACTTAACTGGTTTT
Organism: Sinocyclocheilus anshuiensis; assembly: GCF_001515605.1. Lineage (NCBI taxonomy): Eukaryota > Metazoa > Chordata > Actinopteri > Cypriniformes > Cyprinidae > Sinocyclocheilus > Sinocyclocheilus anshuiensis. Next base: position 118,184 of record NW_015541065.1, on the reverse strand, counting down.
CGAAGGTTATTCCAGCAAGCCGGTATAGTCCTAGACATTCAGCAGGTGTCCAAATACACATGTTGTTGAAAGTGACACCAAGAGAGCCAAAGGAAACCCACCTGATCAGAGGGATTCTTCATTGTCTATTTGGTCCACTGACCATCACTGTGACAACCAGCCTTTGGGCAGTAAACAATGAAGAGTCGCTATGGAGATGCTCCTGCTGTATCAGCAGAAGGTGGAGGAGGATCTGAATGGAGCAACAGCTTCACTCCCCTGCCAAATAAAAACAAAGATTTGTTGAGGTCCTATTTTTTCCATCAATATTAGCAAGATAAACACTTCTCTGATTGGTTTAAATGATGGCTATTAATCTAAGAGCTGCTACTAAGAAAACCGTGTTATGCAAAACACATACCTTTTCTTAGAACGGGAATGTTTACGCCACCATCCAAGATCACGTACACCAAATCTCACTTCCTCTCTGCACTTAACACCTGTTAGCAGTTGTGGTCTCGCTTCCAAAGACAGCTCCTAATCGCCATGACACTAACTAAAGTCAGACTCGCTGGCGATTTTGACTCCTACATACTGGCAACGGCCCAACAAAAGGTCGAGCCAAACTGTTAACAGTCAATGACAGAGAGCTTAATCTAGAGAGCGGGACATAATGGAAATATGCTGTTTTCATTTCCATGCGCCGTCTCTTTAACATGCAAATGTCTATAATGCAGTGATGTTGAGTAATCTAATCAACCGCTGTTGTATTTGCTTCTATTCGCAGTGTTCGAGAATAAGGATAAGATTGTGATCGTGATGGAATATGCCAGTAAGGGTGAGCTGTACGATTACATGAGCGAGCGCCGAAGGCTCAGCGAAAGGGAGACCAGGCACTTCTTCAGACAGATCGTCTCTGCTGTTCATTACTGCCACAAGGTGAGGATGGAACCGGTGGAGCCATGTGGTGAGGCAAATTAAAAACGAATTAATTAAAAAACTAACTAACTAATTAACATTCCAAACCAGTATGACCTTTCTACTGGGAAACACAAAAGAAGATATTCTGAAAATTGTGGGTTTTGTGGTCCATACAATGAAAGGTGGCATTTTGGACCCCACTGACTTCCATTATATAAGCAAAAACAGTTGAAACATTCTTCTAAATAACTTTTGTGTGTGTGTGTGTGTGTTCCATTAAAAAATAAAAGTCATAAAGGTCAAACTAGGTGAAAAAATGAAGACAAAGGTTTCTGTATTATAGAGAAAAAAAAGAAATAACAAAACAAAAACAAAAAAACACCAAAGCTGGTTTACTGGTCTTAGTTGGTCTAAGCTTTGGCTGGTTTTAGAGGAATTTTTGCTCTTTTCAGATCAGCTTGGCCACCGCAGCCAGACCAGTTTGGGCAGGTTTGGGGGCTAACTTTAACCAGCTAAGGCCGGCAAACTAGCTGGTTTTCAGCAGGAATATTGTAAATATATCCTCTACTGCATTTCTTGCCTTTAACCTTATGTAACTAAGGTACTTAGACTTTAACCATGACTACAGTTACATTATAGCACAGCGTCTCGTACCTTAAAGCCTCTCGAACTAAACAACTGACATCTGTGGAATGTTCACGTGCAGTCGCACATGAGTTCTCTATAGAGTAAATAAAATAATTTACTGAATGAAGGAGGATTTGACATGATATGAGAGGGATAAACTAAACATCCAAGAATGTCTCGGTGCGAAAGGTTGTGGAGCCAGAGAGCAGCTGTGTTCTTCTGTCCTGATGCCAAACCCCTCCTCATCTCCAATTTTTCCCACTTTCCAAGCGTGATATACTTCAAATTGGCCTTTCACATTGATCCAGCACATATTTATTCATTGTTTTCTCTTTTATTTCACATTTTAGAGCATATTTTTCTAGTTTTATAAAGATTAAGTGTAGGATTAATGCAGAAGATGTCGTTCCTAGATCAGTACAAAGGGTCAGCCGGTACCCGGGGCCGTGTCAGCTGGAAAATGAAACGCCCTGGGGGAATTCAGCCTGGGATTGGCCTTTGTTTCTATACAGCTGGGATGATGATGTCATCAAATCAGCTCGGGGATTCCAAGGAGGTCGTCCCAGAAAGAAGGGAGGAGATACACAGATCAGGCCATTTGACGGTCGGGTTCTTATATGGGATGAAGGGAAATGTCACTTTTCCCTTTCATAAAATATTGCTGTCGTCAAAGAATAGCAAGAGACTAAGAATTTCATAATGTTTTTATTGTTCATTACAGAGTTTTGTAGGACATCATATATGACAAACATAGCTGGCAGCAATTTTTTTCTATGATGCCTATGAGAAAGAAGTTGATCTAAAAACAATGATTTTGATGATGTCTTACAGAACAGAGTAGTACACCGAGATCTCAAGCTGGAAAACATTCTCCTGGATGACAACGGAAACATTAAGGTATGTTACGATTTTCCTCTAGTGATTTGTTACTCAATATCAGCCTTTTCTGACTCGGTTTTATATTCCAGATTGCAGATTTTGGTTTGTCCAACCTCTACCACAAGGACAAGCTTCTTCAAACATTCTGCGGCAGCCCGCTTTACGCTTCCCCTGAGATTGTGAACGGACGACCGTATAGAGGCCCGGAGGTACATTATGAACCAATATTCTCCAGTTATGCAAACCTACATTGCCATTTAAGAGGCCTTCATTTTTCACCTTTAAAAAATGTGGGCTAGGAAACACAATCACATATTTCCTGTCTCAAAAGATAAGAGAGAACAAAACACAGATAACAAAGAGAACGTCTCAGGTTACTTATGTAACCATGGTTCCCTGAGTAGGGAACGAGACACTGCGTCCTCTAGGGGTCGCTATGGGGAATGCCTCGTCGTGACCCG
>NW_015541065.1:110969-115183 GCF_001515605.1 Sinocyclocheilus anshuiensis | reverse complement strand
AAAGGGAAAGAGAAAGTGTTTCCAACTCATATCTGAAGGAGGCAAGACCACCCCTCATTCCACATCCAAACTCAGTCACTCCCCACACAGGAATCGCTTCACAGGCCAAGTCAGTCAGTGTGCCCAACATCCTCCATAATCCAGTGAGAAACAAAGACTTTGCCAAAAAGAATGAGGACTAATCTCAAAGCTATTTTCAGGATATCAAGCATTCTTATAGCCCCTTCATGGTTCCTAATATTTAATAGCCAAACACTAAGCCTGTCTGGAACACAGGAATATATCAAAATTCCCATACTTTTTTCTGTTTTTTAATGTACGATGACACATGCAAGACTCTAAAAGCCTTTGGACATTCAATCATACACACTCACAATGATCCCCCTGGTCCCTCAATAATCCTTACATAACTGGAGACCATGGGAAAGGCAGCGTTCTTCTCGCTGGTCAGAGATCAGTGGATCAGGGCCAACAATCACAGAGTTCCTCACATCTACTCAGGGTTAGACAGGTCTGGAGTTTGGGGAGTGGACGCTTCCTGCGCTGTAATCAGCCATTGTTTCCCCTAGATACCTCCTCATTCCTGGCCTTCACCCTTGGCTAATCAGCAGAGGAGCAGCAGGGTCAGACGACGTTGGGCACGAGAAATTATTAAATAACGAGCAGGAATTATGATGGCAGTTTCTGCGCAGATATATGTGAGATTACCTATTGTTCTCATACATTAGGTGTACAATGACAGCTTGATTAGATGTTTATAAAAATAGGTGGTTGTCTTTATGGCCCAGGCAGGAAAATAAAATAACACAACCTTTTAATCTATTGCTAAATGATGGCAAGCGTTTACCGTCACATGCTCAACTAGTACAAATGTTAACCGGTCTGTGAAGCCGTTAATTAAATGAAAAATGATACACAAAAAAGAGCATCATGTTGATAATATTGTATTTATATTAATATAATAAGTCAATGTATAATACAGTATTTTATTTAACTATGTATTTTATTTATTGACATTTATATAATTAATAATAAAAAAAAAAACATTGTTAGTAATTCTTCATACTAACATACATAGACAAAAACTATGATTGAAACAAACAAAAGAATTCCATAAACCATTTTCAACTGTATCTCCTTGTGGACAAGTTTATCAGTGTGGGGTTGTTTTGACAGGTTGACAGTTGGGCGTTGGGCGTATTACTCTACACTCTCGTCTACGGAACAATGCCCTTCGATGGAGGAGACCACCAAAGACTCATTCGCCAGATCAGCAACGGAGAATACAGGGAACCACCACAGTCATCAGGTATGTGTCTTCTCGATTGACATTTCAAAGTCATCTGAACCCAAATGTCTCCAAGTTTCCTGAGCGAGTTCAAATCTCTCCATCCTATTCAGACGCTCGTGGTTTGATCCGCTGGATGTTGATGGTTAATCCAGATCGCAGAGCTACAATTGAGGACATTGCAAATCACTGGTGGGTGAACTGGGGCTGGAAATCCAGCGTGTGCGACTGCCAAACGCAAAGGGAAAACAGCTCGCCCATGCTGGCCCGCTTCATTGACTGGCAGAACCGCACTGAGGTCCGTCCAGGCAAAGTTCAATGCCCAGAGCCTGGTAACATTAACAATGTCACTAATACAGCCTTGACTCCAGCCCGGCGTCTGAGAAAGTCCATGAAGGAGAACGATGGTGGGATGTGGGGTGTTGCAGAGGAGAAGCCAGGCCTCAAGAGACCAAAGAGCATCCTGAAGACTCGGGCGACCAGTGGAGACCAGCGGTCCCAGAGTCTGTGCGAAGTAGAGCTCAGACGGTCCATTTGCTACCAAGACGTTGAGTCCGGCTCTAGTCCAGAGCCAGAGGACACGCTGGGTGGCTCGCCAGCCAAAATGGTGTCCATGTTACCCAAGAAAGGCATTCTGAAAAATAATCAGCAGCGCGAGTCTGGGTATTACTCCTCGCCGGAGCGCAGCGAGTCCTCCGAACTGTTAGGGGGTGCCACTGTGCAGCCTCCGAACAGCTCACCACCCAAACGGACTGTCGGGAGGAAAGGTATACTGAAGCGTAATGGGAAATATTCCACACACAGTGCCGTGGGAGTCCATGGGGAGGTCCCGGCAGACTCAACTGTCTCGCGGAGCCAAAGCAGGCCATCTAGCATCTTGTACGAGGAGAAGGGTCTCTCCAGCATGGGGTTGGACTGGCCTCCCGCCTCTCCGAAACCCAACATCCGGGGCTCGCTGTCGGCCGAAGACTTGCTGCAGATGGCTGGGTTCAGGGGCCTTCAGACCAGCGGAAAGGGCATTCGCAGCCCTCCTGGTTCCCCTGGAGACAATGGCAGCTTCTCCTTACTGGGCGATCTGGATGATGTTACCCAGGTGTACCAGAAAGCCCTGGACATCAGCAGCCAGCTAGGCTAGACTTGGACAAAAAGGCAGAGAGACTGGAAGAGTGAATGATTCCCAGCTTGTCCTTCTCATCACAGTGCTGCTGGGTAAATGTTTACAGGTCGAGAAGCGGGACATTTCTAATCTCCATTCACCAACTCGTGTTGATGAGCATTTCTCATGATATTCTCGTTTTAGACTCGACAGTTGAGGGGGAACAACCGAAGCACTTTAAAGTGGCTGTTCTCCGAGATGCAGCACGTAATGTCAGCTGGGATTGTGTTATTTAAATTATTTATCTGTCATTCATGTTTTGGACATTTTGAAAACACCAAGGCCATTTCATAGTTTATGGGAGAACGTTTTCATCAATACAGGTCATGCATTATGAAAAGTGTTAGATAAACGCCATTTGAACATCTGTATAATAAATTTTCATTGTATTATACCAGCAATTTCAATGAAGTACATGCACAACAGTTCATCAGTAATGCTAAGACTTAAAGTTAAGGAGTGTTTTTGAGAATTTAAAAGACTTACGTTTATTATACAAAAAAATAAGAGCATTTTGTCTTTATTGTCTTTTGTAAACCGTTTTGACAACACTTACAGAAAAGTAGCAAAAGGTACTGTACTACAGTACCACCATGGTTTTTGAACATATATTATGGTACTACCATGGTATTGTTGGTGGGGGGCTAATTTATTATTATTATTTAAAAAAAAATACCAGTTAACTTTGGCAGCCCTAAAATATAACCAATAATAATTACAAGTAACTAAAAAACAGAAAAAAATCTAAAACTAAACAAATGTAAAAATTCTAAATAAAATGAAATTCTAAGTTATAATAACTCTGCCTTGAAGTATAATTAATTTCAGTATGTACTATGGTATATATCAAAGTACCATCATATTACCTTCACTGTACCATGGTACTTTTTTGTAAGGGAAGTAACAAGATGTCATAAAAGGTACCAAAAATACACAGAGGATATCATGATCTCAGAGCTCATTTTAACCTGTTGTGACAGAGACGGAGCCATGCAAATGTTGACATATCTTTGAGATCAGCTAGAGAGCAACTAGTGCAACACAAAGCACAGGAAAGGTCAAAGGGCAAAGGTTGCATCAGTGTTATGATACCCTACATTCTCATTCTCTCTCACACAGACACACACACACACAATGCTAGTGCACACGGGTAATTATATGAGCTCCCTGAAGCATGAAGTGTGGAAAGACAAGCTTTGACCTGTGGTGTAATTCTGGTCCAGAAATGACCCTCGTTTCAACAGCACATGCCTTTTTTATATGCCAAACTATTCTTTTCACAAGGTGGACTGTTAAAAGACACATATTCTGAAGGCAGTAGATTATGAAAACAAAGATTAAGAATGAAAAGGTTTCACTTAAAAAATGGAATCAAAAGGTCACGTCTCAAACTGTAAAATCTTCAGGATGTGGTATGTATTGTGCACTTGAAATTGTTTTATTGTTCAGCATACAATGGGCATGTCAAGATAAAATGAAGATACTATGCCATTTTTTCCATTACATTCTGTTTGTTTTTGGTTGTCCCTCTAGTTTAATTTCCTAAATTGCTCACGCAGGCTTAATTTCAAAACATTGGTTGCATGTGGCATTTTTACTGTTAAGCGTGAACTATAATAGTCTAGCTTAAACTTTAAGTATGTGCTTAATATTTAAATCTGCATTAAGATATACAGTACAACGCATTTCTGTCAACCTAAGCATCAATGTGGCAGTTTTATATGAAGTACAGTGTAACCATTTAAATATATATATATATATATATATATA
>NW_015541065.1:94972-110876 GCF_001515605.1 Sinocyclocheilus anshuiensis | reverse complement strand
TATATATAAGAAATTAACTGGAAAAAGAATGTGTTTATCCTATAGGATATCTATTATAGGTCATTGAGCTATTTGCTTCTCTGTACATTTTTTTATTTTTATTTACTTTTCTTTGACTTATGGTTGTCTTGATTTGTGCCTTCATTAACATAAGATTGTCCTGATAATGTTAATGTTATTCTCAGTTTAAATAATTTACAGTATTATGTAAGAGTTTTTAAATAGGCATCCATGGAAAAGAAGTTTGTCTGGATGGTTTGTTATGAGCACGGTTAGGTGGTGTATTAAACCCTGTGCTGTTTGTGCTCAGTGCAGAACACTGTCAATTCTTCTAATAAATGTCTCGCTCTAAATAAGACATGTGTGTCTCCACTCATTCCATTAAATGTAGAACACAAAGTACTCATAAAAGTTTAAAGCCTCTCACTCAACAAACCAGCTGTTCCAGGATAGGATCAGTGCTATAGATAATTAAAAAATAATTAATTAATTAATTAATTAATTAAATAAATAAATAAGAGTGTGTGTTATATATATAACCAAGATTGCTGACCTTAATGGCAAGTTGTACTGTGATGTGCTGACCTTGTCGTGTCAGGCCACATACATTTTTTTTTCTTTTTTGTTGTTTGTTCCTCAGCCCGCATGATCACAGTGTAATGCAAGCGCATATTTCAAGTAATGCATTGACTTCTCATGTGACTTTTTCCAAAACAGCTAAATCCCTCATAAACATCAGTGTAAAAATAATTGTAGCATGAATAGCTAATGCCAACTTTTACTATGCATTACAATAAACATTATAACATTTCCATATTTCCATGTTTTTTCCAAAACAAACAAACAACTGTGTGTGTGTGTGTGTGTGTGTGTGTGTGTGTGTGTATGTATGTATCCAGTATATATTTGATACTTTTACAAATAAGTACTGTAAAAAACAATTATCAAACAGAATAAGGGACTCGTTTCCTAAACAACCCAAAAAGGCTCAGCATATGGTTTTCAGAGGGTTGTAGGGTGGAAAAGCAAGACTAGGCTGAAGGAACACAAGGTCGTCTCTTCATATGGCAGGAAAAATAATCAACAACCATCAGAGCAGAGTTGGTGTGTAGTTTGATTGTTTTAGTGGACACTCGCCCTGATGCAAGGTGTGAAACTCATTATTTACGTCCTAATGCCTCCCGTCTGTGACTAAGTAGGGGCGGTATGCGTGTTTATGTTTGCGGGTTTGTGCAAGAATCTGTGAAAAATCTTCCGTGTCGGCACCTCCTCTACATACAAACACACATCTCATAAATCTCAACTAATTTTAGCTCAGCGTCTGCCCACAGTTTGCATCAATGCATGAGCTGCTCTGGAAGTCTAGGCTACTTGTTTCTTAGGAATGTCTGGCCTTTGCGCAGCAACCACTACAAAGCCACAGAAAGAAAAGGGATGGGGGAAAAGGAGGACGAATGGACAAAAAAGGTGAGAGTGCTTCCAATTGGACAGCTGATGTCAAAGCCTCATTTTGAATCCTGACCGCATGGAAACCAAGGCTCCTGACAGCAACGAATTATACTAAACAAAAGCCAAGAAAACCAGAGATTCACTCTTTCGCATTTCTTTTTGTGAAATTGTGTTGATGTTTAGGTTTGTGTGTGGTCCAACCAAACAGAATGTCTAAATCCAAATAGGATGTAACAGGATAGCTTTCTCTTTCCTAAAGGAAAAAAAGCTTTTTCCTCTCATTCCAAAGAGTGTTCAACCCATCTGGTCTTGATTGAAAACAACCCCCTTTTGTTTTCAAGGAGCTGCCTTCAATCACTGCAACAAGATCAAAGATAGATGTCCATTATTGCTGAATTAGGATCAGCTTTCTATTTTAACACAAACCTAAACCATTGTAAACGACAAACGTGGCAAAACTGTTCTCAGATCAGCCCTGACGCCTTGTGTTTTATTATCTGTATGGTTTGCTCCTTATATCTAAAGTCCTGATCTCTGTTGTTTTGACTGCTGAAAATATTCCTATAGGTGTAGATCGTACATGTTGTACTTTCTCACACAACCTTATCTTTAGACACCTAATGCACCTAAAACACAGAAAGAGACAGGTGTGTGATTTAAAGTATATACTTTGTTTTAGTTGATATATAAGCACAAATGTATTTAATACACACACACACACACACACACACACACACACACAAAAGACTGTGTGTGTGTGTATATATGTTGTACATATACAATTTTATATATTTTCTGGTAGGCATGGACAACATATTTAATTATTGTTAACAGGCGATTTAATATATTTAAAAATAAAAAAGAGAAAATGAGCATGCAAAATTAAATATCCAATATCGACCAATATATGTATCAAATATCTGCCATTGTTGGATATTAAATTGTGCATGTTTATTTGTAAAGTTTTAGATTTATATTACATTTGCTGTCATCTAATATGCATTAATAATTTAATGATAGATTGTAATCTTTAGCAAACCTCAAAGTCAATATGCATGTGACAACTATCTTTTTAATATTTTTAGTATTTTATTTTTAATTTATTCAAACAAAATAGTATGAATTGCATTAAATGTAATTTATTAGTTATGAACCATAACTTGAAAGTAATTATAGATATTGACCAGAATTTTAATATTGGTGCATCCCTGATTTTGTGGTTAAATTCCAAAACATTAATCAACTGATTAATGAGAATAATGTCTCTGTCTGAATAATTAAATCTCATATTGAATAGCATACACTGCAAGAACAAATACATAGAACAACTGATAACATCTTGGCAGAAAATGACCAGTACCTTTTCTTGTTTACTAACATTTCCTTCAACCCTAAAACACAACACAATCCAAGGAATAATTCAAAATATGGGTAAAACGCCTGTGAAAATTCAATAAAGAAAATTCCTTCAAATTAACATGGTACATTAGGTTGTTTTGCTGAATCTTCTTAGAGTGTCTGTACATAAGCCTAGAAAAAGTGGCTGTTTCATGTGCAACAAATAAAACAGAAAAATTTATAGCAGTAAATTGAGGGATTTAATTTGAATATGAATAGGATTTAAGCAAGATTGCTAAAGACTGAATCAAAGCTCTTGTTTGGCTCTATTAGATGAAATACTCCACATACAGTAAAATTCCATCTGATGAAGACATCTCATATTAAACAGATAAATCATCACAATGACTGAAGTAGACCTAGTAGACCTAAAATAAGTAGGTCTAATCTAGACAGACAAACAGCCTGCAGAGAACTGAGCTGGCGCTGTGTATGGGAATGATAATCGGCACAAATAATTGTGCTAACATGCAATAAGTCTAATTTAGCTCCGAGCAGTGTGGAATATATTGAGCATTAAATCAGCACCTCAAATTATAGAAAAAAGCTACAGACAAAGGGTATTATGGGTATGGGGGGTACCTGTCACAGTCACCTAGACTTGAGCACATGCATTTTGCAAGGCTAAATCTAATCCAAATCTACGTATCCCAATCCAAGGTTAAAGGACTAGTTCACCAAAAAATTTAAATTTGATGAAAATTTACTCACCTTCAGGCCATCTAAGATGTAGTTTGTTTCTTCATCAGAACAGATTTGGAGAAATGTAGCATTACATCACTTGCTCTGCAAGGGATCCTCTGCAGTGAATGGGTGCCGTCAGAATGAGAATTTAAAATCCATCATTAACATGTTTTTATCGCTGCTTCCAGGTAAAACAAGAGTCCTTTATTCATAATATTGCTTTCTCAAGTGAAAAAGTCATCTCGTCTGAATTAGGAGAGAAATATGCACAGAACCGTTCTAAACAAATATGTTGGTGGATTTTGATGTGAAGCAAAATAGCTTGATGTATTTATTTCTTACAGCTTTTCACTTCACAAGATGTTAATTAATTGATGGACTGTGATTGTGTGGATTATTGTGATGTTTTTATCAGCTGTTCTCATTTTGACGGCACCCATTCACTGCAAAGGATCCATTGGTGATCAAGTGATGTAATGCTACATTTCTCCAAAACTGTTCTGATGAAAAAACTCATCTACATCTTGGCCTTGGATGGACATTTTGAAGAAAATTTGTAAGAAATTTTCATTTTTGGGGTGAAGTATTCTATCTATATTTTGAGATATATATATATTAGAGATATAAATGGCAATTATTTATATTTTAATGCAATGTCTATATTACATTAACCACTTAAAAAGTGACCCATCAAATTAAATCTTAAATTTGTCACTGTTCTTATCTTGAGCTCTTTGAACTAGTCTAGACTACTCTGCATGAGGAACTTGGATTTAATTTTAGACCAGTTATTTTCACTCAACGGCATTAGATGATAACAATCTCCTCCTGTTTAACCATAGAATTGAAATAGAATAGAACATTGCTATGCAAGAATGGACGTTCATTCATGTCTACACTCCTAATGAAGTTGCATACCGAGACGATAAGGAAGAATGTAATAGAAAGGAAATTGTTTGTCTTCGCGTTCCTGGTCACCAGCACAAATCTCTCTCTCATTCTCTCATAACATGAGGAAGACTAATACTGCCAAAACAAGCAACCATGAAAGTAAAATCTCCCTCAATGTCCCTGCCCAAACTCTTTCATACTACTCCCTACTTTTCCCTTTTTTGTTTTCTTCAGCAGTCTTGGATTCGCAAACATTTCATTGGTGCGTTCTGATCCATGCCATGCCTAATGGATATTTCAGCACCGTATCGGCCAAAGAAAACAGTGGGCCGACATTCTTGGTACTTGACATCAAAGATGCAAACAATCATATAGTACAGCGTACACATATGGATACTGAACCCTACCATGAGTAAAAGCCTCAGAATTCCAATCAGGTCCGAGGACACATAGAGGGGGGTGAAATTCCAAGACGTTTAAAGATAGCTCAGGATATATGGAAGTTGATTTAAGATTCCCAAGCCAATATATTGCCCCGTGGCGATCAGAGAGAACACACATTCCAGACATTCCTCTGTGACCAATCAGTAGGTCAGTCTAACGGCCTAGTGCCTGAACTCAGCGAGATGCATCAGGGCATGAAGAGCATGACTCTTAAAGAATCTGACTCTGCAGCCTCTTCACTTCTTAATCTGCCTCTACAGATTCCAATCAAAGGCGGTTTGCTTCTTCATGACTGGTTGCGTCACAGAAAGTGGTGTGTCTACACTGCAAAAAAAATATTTACTTAGTATTTTTGTCTTGTTTTCTAGCACAAATATCTAAACATTCTTGGATCTAGATATATTTATTTGAGAAGCAAAATGACAAGATATTAAGACTTCCATATACATATCTGCCAATGAGGTCTTAATTCAAAGGGAAAACAAAATTATTTTTCTTGCCCCATTGGCATATATATATATATATATATAGTGTTGCATTCACTCGTTTCCCAAAGTCATCTTGAATGTTGAATTTTCAATGCAACTGACATAAGCTAATTTTTTTTTTTTTTTTACTTACCATTATAGTGATTAGCGTTCAGCAAATAAAATTGGCAAATAAAATCAACAACTGTAAAACAAAGCAACTGCATAATTTATTCTGCCACAATGCACTCTGGGAGTCAGTGAGTAGCTATACTAAGTCATTAGTAAACCTAAATAAAAAGGATCAAGTACCCCCTACAGTTCTTTTTTAGTTACTAGAACTCTCGTGTAAGTAAACTATACTAACTAAGCATTTGTCAGTACAACATACTATTCCTATTTCACTTTACTTAGTTTTATCAAGGCAATCGGTTTGCATGCTTTTTTTAAGTAAGCCCAACTAATTCGATTTTACAGTGTAGGAATAAACCTTTTTGTGTAATTTTATACACATTATGTAACTAACTTAAACAGTTTCACACAGCAGTATGCTACATTGTTGTCACATCTCATTATATTGCATCTTTAGGAATTTAGATATGTTTCCAGTTTACATCTTTTCAAATTGTTTTCAATTTGTGTAAAAATGCTACATTTAGGCTTAGTCAGACACACTTACAGTGCATGAAGTTCTGATGTCACCTGTGCAGTTCTCCTGTAAGATGCAAGATTAGAAAGTATGTGATTAGTATTAAAACAACTAAAAACTATAAGAGTACAGCTATTGAACCACATTGCTAATCAGGTCAACAGGTGATCTGAATTAAGCAAATGATTACTGGTTCAAATATTCTCAATCAGAATCCAACATTTCCGCTTTCCACCAATCAGGAAGGATATGAGTGCAACCATGAGAACCTGACTGATTATGTTATGCTAGCATGGAATGGTAAACAAATAATCCCTGCTGATTTCACGTCTGCACATTTATCTCCGGTTTCTTTATCAGTTTTTCTTTATCACTTTATCTCCTGACCATCATTCCTACATAACCACAATTCCACTAACAGGGCGAAAGTCAAAACATTGGAATGTGGTTGTTCTAAATGTGCTATTTTTATTCAGCTGTTATGCTAACACTTCCACAGCGGGCACACGCTGACTTGGCCATTAAAGGAAAAGCCAAATAGATGTTTTGCACACAGACTAACAGGCAGGTCCATCGATGCCTGCCAACTCTGCCAGACGATCATGCAGAATCTGGCCAGATGGGTGCATGCCATTTCATGTTAACAGAAATACTTCTATTAACATAAAAAGGAACTCATGAGTGGTTTTTTTTTACTATCAAAGCACTCTATTTTTTGGAGTATTGGGTAATTATATGACAAGTGCAGCACCGTGTTGATAACAGGTACATACACAGAATGGCAAAATACAGGAAACAACATGAGCACATGCATAATTTGTTATTGTACAGCATTAATGAGGTTTCAGGACTACAACAAATGGAATATTTTGATAAGGAAAACAACAAACATGATGTGCCTCAAAACAAGACAATCTTAGTGTGAAAAAAAATATTTGTGTGTGTGTGTGTGTGTGTGTGTGTGTGTGTGTTCACAGAGGACACACACACACACACACACACACACAAAACATGAAACAAAACGAAATAAAAAAAAAAATATTTGTGTGTGTGTGTGTGTGTGTGTGTGTGTGTGTGTTCACAGAGGACACACACACACACACACACACACACAAAACATGAAACAAAACGAAATAAAACAAAACAGCTGAGGAGGTTTTATGTATGACAAATGCTGTTTATTAAAGCTAACATCACTGTAATTGATCTAATTTAAACAAATCACTAAGACTATGTCTTAAACTAAGTTGTCTCAAACTTTTTGTGCTACAAATATGAACGCTGAAATTGTGCTATAGTTTTCTAAACCTAGCAATGCCTTACTAAACACAAACCACTGTAATACCTGCATAGCAACATGCCAAACCAACTTTAAACATGTTAGCAATCGCATTGTGACAACTCTTGCACATGCAAACACACCTTTTTTTGTAGCGTTAAGGAGATATTTCACACAAAACTAAAAATTTTAAATTAAATTAAAAAATTTAAAACAAAACACACACAAAAAAATAAAACAGCATGAAATGAAACAAAGCAAACAAAACAACATGAAATGTAACAAAACACAGCACAAAAAAACAGCATGAAATGAAACAAAACACAGAATGAAACACAAAACAAAATAACACGAATTGTAACAAAACAAGAAGCACAAAAATTTAAACGGCATGAAACAAAACAAAACACCACAAAACAAAACGAATGAAAGAAAGGAAAAACAAACAAGCAACAAACACTGAGGTGTTTTTCAGTGCATCTTGTAAAGAAAGTTATAAAGGTTTGGAAAGAGATGCAAGATTGAGCAAATGATGACAGAATTTGCATGTGTGTGTGTGTGTGTGTGTGTTTTTAAGAAAGACTATATTTGGGTTACAGTGTCTCTGTAGGGCTAATGGGGGTATGAAAAGTCTACTGTCAGTGACAAACTGTTGAAGGTTTCAGTTAGATCTGAGATTAGAGTTATGAGCATCAGTCTGGGTTAACATTTAGACAAACATCATGCTGTATGTTCACATGTTGAGCTGCCATTTACATTGTTTCACTGCTGATAAGATGTTATTGCTCTGTAAAGCAACACATGCCATTCAAGACAGCAAGCAGTTTACCTAATGATGTCATATGATTTGTCTCATGAAGACAGACATAGTTGGGTCACGCTGAGAAGTGTATGACCTAACATTGAAATGACAGGAACAAAGAAACCAGCAAATCTAAATCTATGTTTTCTCTGAAAAGAAATGACGGCAACTTTGAAAGAGGCCTGAAAATTAGATTGCCTCATAGTAAACAAGAAAAGAGAAATTGGAGTGTGTTGACTTTGAAAATCTACGTCAAGTATTATTGCACATTAACATCATAAAACACTGGGTCTAACATTAGTAAAACGGGGGAGCCTTGCTTAGAGGCACATCACATTTTTCAGGAAAGTTTACACAATTAGGTCATCAAATATACACAGGTGCCCTCTATTGACAGCTTGATGTTTATGCAGGATAGTCACATTTGATGAAACGCTGAACCCACGAGGTCCCATTTCTAACAAAATAAATGATTATGAAAACAGAAGTTTTAAGAGAAGGGTGCAGAGAAGGGAGTGTTTGTTTTCGTTAGTAATGAGCTGAAATATTTTTGGACCTAGAGCAGTTTGCCAC
This sequence comes from Sinocyclocheilus anshuiensis, assembly GCF_001515605.1. NCBI lineage: Eukaryota > Metazoa > Chordata > Actinopteri > Cypriniformes > Cyprinidae > Sinocyclocheilus > Sinocyclocheilus anshuiensis. Next base: position 102,240 of record NW_015541065.1, on the reverse strand, counting down.
CTGGTCTTGAGTAATAAAGAATGATTGTGTGGGGAGGAGAAAAAGAGAATGTGAAAGGGATGAGTATGTGTCTGTGTACAGTATGCACGAATTTGAACATTTGCATGCAAACAGCCAAGAAAAATTCCTGTTCCACATGCATTTCCTTCATGTTAATATATACAAACCACTGGTGGTTGTTGGACTTGTTGGATGAAAATCTGTTATCATGTACTCACCCTCATATCATTCCAAACCTTTATGACTTTCTTTCTATGGCACTGTTAATATTATTTACAGTATATACATATGTATATACTTATTATACTTATAATATGTATTTTATCAATGATTTTTACATTTTAATTTTTATTTATTTAATATATATTTAATATTTATTTATATATTTATTTATTTAATATTTATTTAATATTGATTTAATATTTATTTATATATTTAATACATATTATATATTTTTTTATTTTATTTACATTTGTATTTTTTTGACCATTTTTATTAGTTTTTGGGGAATTTAAAAAAAATATTGTTTATAACAATTTGTATTTATTTCAGATTTAGTAGCTTTAGTACTTCAACTAAAATTTATTTATTTCAGTCAGTTTTTTTATTTCTTTTTCATCTATTATTTATATTTTATTTAGTTTTCACAAACTATGTAATGACATGCATGTAATGACTATTTCTATTTTAGAATCAAATGTGCATAGACCTGTGTGCCTGTGTGAGAAATATTTGGCCTGTCTTCCCTGTCAAAAACACTGCATCACACTCAAAACTGTTGTAACTAATACCACACGGTATTTTAAATAGCTGTAATCACTTCCAGGTATGCAAACACATGCATTCATACTTACAAAAAGCTTTGCCAAAGCTACACACTTGAACTCCATCAGGCTTCCAAAACAACCAGGATTGTACAAACAGCTCTTCCTTTTGGTTTTAAAGCGCACTAAAGCAACATCACCCCAAAGCCTCACATGAAGGACTGATACGATCTCGATTTCGTGTCTGAGAGCAGAACTCAAGGTCACATTCAGTCACATTTCCCCTCGTTAGAGCCAGTGAAGTGCTTCATTCAAAGCATCCGTGTCCTGCTGAGACTGAGCCCGGCTGGACTTTAATTGGGTCTGTGTTTACGTTTAATGAACTATGAGCTTCTGGCCCTCCCACACACATAATTCATGGTCAGACTTGTGTCAAAGGCCAGCCTGGAACAGTCGTGACGGGGCTTGTTCGGGGGTCCTGAGATCAGAATGCACGTGCAGGAGAAATATCATGTAGGTTTAGCTGACGCTTTTGCAAAACATGAGATGAATAGTTTCAACTGTAAAATCTGAGTCACATTTAACATTGTCTTAAATAGCTGATTTATACAAACCTTCTATAAGAAATAGGTAATAAAATATTCAGCTGGCAAAAAAATAAAACAACATAAGAAAATGCCATAGACTTACATTGATGGAAGGATCCACACCATATCATTCAGGATGAATCTCTTATAGCTGCAAAGGAGGGGCCAACTTCATATTAATGTATGAAGTGGGCAAATATTGCAAAGTCTAGATGTGCAAAGTTATAAGAGACATATTCCAACAGACTAAAGGCTGTAATTAAAGCAAAAGGTGGTTCAACAAAATACTGACACAAGGGGGTGATCCTTTTTCCAACTCTTTTTTGCTATAACAATTGAGCATTGCATTGTCACATTGTAAACCGGGGTGCAACATAAATGAGCCCAACCCTGTTCAGGAGTGTGAAACCTTAATTAACCCAGGGGGTTTACCCATTTACCCAGGGTTAAGCGTAGTGTGAAAAGCCCTTAAGAGGCCCCTGCCATTCACTCCCAGTGAGTAAACCGTCCGGGAATCACTAAACAGCTCTGAGTCCAAGCACCCCCCATCTCATCTTTGCCTCAGTTGTTTTTTTACAGACCTATTGGAATGTCAGGTATGTCTCTCTCTGGCACACCCACCACACCCAGAGGCCAGAGAAAGGCACAAGCAGGTGAAGCTTTATCTCCAGTGCATGAGAGGCCATGGTGTCTGTTTCCCGCTTTCTCCCCCACCCCCATCTCACATCTGCCAGGCCGCTCTCTGTCTCTCTCTCTCTGGCTGGAGTCAGACTGGGAAAATTCCCATGAACAAGGACGGAGGAAGTAGGAGGTTGATTTCAGGACAGCAGGTCTCAGTGACTGTTGGAGGTCGCAACTGCTCAGGTATCAGCTGAATGAAATTAATAGCATGTATCTTTGTGTGTGAAAGAGGGAACGTGTATATGTGTTACTGAGACTGAGACAGCGAGAATAATACGTGTGAATGGCCATGTGAAAGAGAGCGTCTGTCTAGGCAGCCAGAGAGCAGAAGTCTTCGGGCTGAACAGGCAAACCTGAGACTACGTTTGGAGCCATATGAAAAGTGTCACTGGTCCTCTACCTGCTGCCCAGTTTCCAAACGCTCATCTATACAATGTGAAACAGCTCACGTTACTGCCAAAATCGGCTAATGTCTTAGGCCAGCAAACAAGATAAGGCCAAATGATTAATAACTATATGTGTGTGCATTCTGTTTTTTTATTTATTTATTTTTTTCTGACATGTTGGTATTATATCTTTCACTTGGATGTTACAGTATAAGTTGCACTGAGTAAATCCAGCTGGATAAAACAAAAACTGTGTCCGTCTTCATTTCAGGCTGCAAAGCAACGGAATGTAATTCAATCATGACAACTCTCTGAAGATTTTAGCATGGTGATGGATATGACAGTGTTAATGTATTTGGTCTTGGCGGAATAGATCTGCTATGCTGCTGCTGAATTGCTGCTGCTGTTGGTTATTGCTGTAGTTGTAGATTATTGCTGCTGCTGCAAGCAAGCACAGGAACTTGCTACTGCCAATGCATACGGCGATACGGTGCCGTGAGTATTTAAGACATACTGCTGCTGCACAAAAAATAACCCATAGCAGATCTATACAGGTGGAGCTGGGGAAGGTGGAGGGTTTCAGAGAAACTCTGAAAGCGCGCTGCAGGAATCTCAAGTGAATGTTAGCCAGCCATATAAATGCAAGACAGTAAGCTCATTGGCTGCATATGCAGCGTGAACCAATCTGCTTGTACCAAGTCGTTTAACTCTCTGAATATCATCGGTTACGTTAACAGCCAGTTGCCTGCACCATCTAGAGTTTCATGACTGAACTATATATTTATTTTAAAGGGGGGGGATTCTTTTCTATACCCACTGTATAAAAGATGTAAAATAAAATTATATACATTACCATTCAAAAGTTTTTTGTGTGTTTTTGAAAGAAGTCTCTTATGCTTACAAAGCATTTATTTGATCAGAAATACCGTATATACAGTAATACTATGAAATATTAAAATTTGAAATAAATGTTTTCTGTTTTAATTCTGTGATGACAAAGCTGAATTTTCAGCAGTCATTACTCCAATATTCAGTGTCACATGATCCTTCAGAAATCATTATAATATGCTGATTTGGTGCTCAAGAAATATTTATTATTTTATTTTATTTTATTTGTTAAAATGTAGTTGTGGAAATCATTACTTTTTTCAGAATTCTTTCAGAAGTTAAATGGCATGTATTTGAAATAGAAATCTTTTGTCATAATGTAAAAGGCACTTATGATCAATTTAATGTATCCTTGCTGAATAAAAGCATTCTTTTTTTTAATCTTATTGACCACAAACTTTTAGCAGTATTTTTTAATAGTATTTTTTTTTCTTTGGTGATTATTAATATTCAATGATCTTTGCACCCTAATTAGGTTGAATGCAGTGGTTTTTATGATCTCTTTTATAGGTATTATTTATACTCGTACAGACAAGTTACGAGGTAAAAAGAAATCACTAAGCCTAAGCAGTAGAGACACCTGCCTTAACAAGCTGATCTGATGAAGCAGATATAATGAGAGGCGGTAACCTAGCAATTAAAGATCTGTGCAGCTTATTAAAATGCTGATGGTTTGAATCCATAGTCACTAAGGAGCAGCAATGAGCAACTGGTGCATTGCTGACACCTTTGTCCCTAGAATCTCAAGCAAAGCATTGCTAACGTTTACCTTCAAGCATTATGTACCACTACACTGTTAGATTTTTTGAATACAAACTGAATGATGTTTGCCTGTGCAAAACTTGGAAGCATATTAAAAACCAAATGCATTCTAAATAGCATATGGTTTTTGTGGACAGATGTTTTTTTGTGGACACTACTGTTCAAAGGTTTGAGGTAAGAAAGTTTTTTTTTTTTTAAAGAAATTAGTAATTGTATTCAATAAGGACACATTAAATTGATCAGAAGTGACAGTGACAGAAATGTATAATGTAAAATTATATATTTCAAATAAATGCTGCTCGTTTTAACTTTCTGTTCATCAAAGAATCCTGAAAAAATGTATCACAGTTTCCACAAAAAATTAAGCAGCACAACTGTTTTTAACATTGATAATAACAAGAACTGTTTCTGGAGCAGCAAAAATTTTAGAATGATTTCTGAAGGATCATGTGACACTGAAGACTGGAGTAATTACTGCTAGAAATAAAGTTTTGCCATCAAAGCAATAAATTACATTTTAAAATATATTCAAATAGAAAACAGATCTTTTAAACTGTAATAATGTTGCACAATATTACAGATTCACTGTATTTATGATCAAACACATATGGCTTGGTGAGCACAAGAGACTTCAAAAAAACAAAAACTTTTGAATGATATTATAAATAACATTTAAAACTTCCCATAACTTTTCTGTTTAAGGCATTGTGTAAGAGTAATCAAGAAAAACAAATTAAAAGCTTGTGTGGACAAAGAACGTTATTGATCATTAGGCAGTTAGAGAACAAAAGAAACAAAGACTTCCCAGAAGGTTCCTCATTTCTTCATTCATCATGAGTCAATAAAAATACCACCATGTACAAATATGTAAATATAAAAAAATAATTGTGTTACTGTAAATGTAACCACAAAAGGTTCTTACCACAACAATTAATCAAGAACATTACCATTGTTTTTGTGATTTAAATAAAGAAAATCCTTCTTTGTGCTTTGATGAATGATTAAAAATGTGCTAAAAGTTCAGGTCAGCAGCTAAAAACTGTGACACATACAAGCTCATGTAGGACTATGACTGATGTGCGTGTCAGAGAGACTCCCAGACTGTCTGAACTCTCTGCGCTTGTGTGAGTGCGTGTTTGTTTGAGAAGGACAGTGAGACTTTTCCTTCTAAGGTGAGTTTTTCTTCATGGGTGGCAATCAGAAAAAATAAGTGCAGTTAATGATGAGCATTGTCTCTAAGAATCCGCCCTACTCAGAGAACATTTTCAGACAGAGACTAATACAACAACCATGTACTCTTGCCTTGCAAAGATAAACATCTCACAGTCACAAATGCACACACATGCACTCACACACTGATTGAATGGCTCCAGTTTGTTCAGGTGGCTTAAATCACAGACTGCTCTTAGTGAAAAATTGCCTGTGCCAGGCTAAAATGTTAAAAACCAGAAGAATTCAGATGAAGCCACAATAACTCAGCCCTGCTCTGGGAACATACACATTAATGGTCATCCGTTACACAATCCAGCACTGGTCAGGCAGAGAAACTAAACTGGAAATTACCAGTATGCACGAGAAAAGTTCCTGTGAAAATTATTTTGTGGCTTATATCACCACTTATCCATGGTAAAATCACTGCAACACATATCTAATTCTTTTTAATGAGTCATGTTCTATAACATGCATACATAATGTACATCATGCTATTTTGAAGTTTTATATAATTTAATTTTTATATATTCTATATAAAACTATTATAACAATTTGATTTATGGAAGCTTGTTTCCCCCATGAAAAAAATAAATAAATAAATAATAATAATAATAGTGACTTTTTAATCGCACAATTCAGTCTTCAGAATTGGTTGAAAGAAAGTCAGAATTCTGAGTTTATATCTCTCAATTCCAACTTTTTTTTTCTTATTCTGTGTTCCAATTCAGTTTCCAATTCTGTGTTTAAATCTGACAGTTCTGCATTTATATCTCACAATTCTGAATTTATATCTTGGAAGTCAGAATTGTGAGGTAAAAAACTCTGAAATGTCAGATAAAAACTCAGAATTGTAAAGAAAAATTGTAAAAAGTTGCAATTACTGTGGGGGGAAAATACAAATGAATAAAAAAGAATAAATTCAAAATTGTGAGAAACTCAGAATTCAGAGGAAATAAGTCTGAATTGCAAGATGTAAACTCATAATTACAAGAAAGTCAGAATTCTGAGTCTGTCTTGCAATTCAGAATTGCAAGAAAAAAAATCTGAATTTTGTCTGAATTATATATTAAAAATATAATCAAATTATTGTCATAAGACACAAGGTCAGGGAATGATATTTGGGAATTCAGCTCTCCCCATTTTCCAGAGGAAAAACTCAGATTTTGGTGGCCAGATTCTGCTAAACTGCAAAGAAGAGCAAGTTAAGCTACCAATCAAAAGCTTAAGATGAATCGCTTGTTGTATTCCTCATTTGTATGTCACTATGAATAAAGGCTCTGCTAATTGAATAAATGTAAATGTAACTTCGGGAATAAAAAGCCATTCAGAAGTCAAATAAATGTGCACAGGCCCCAAATCTAAAAAATACTGAATCAGTTCAATCATAATGTAAGAACATTCTCCAAAGTAATTCAAAATTGTAATAGCCAAAATGCCTGTTCTGTACACACATGTATCATAGAGGACACAGCTGCTGTCAGCTCTCAAAACCATTAAAACACTATCTCTAAAGCTCTGACCCACTTATTATGCAAGACACATTCGGTTCAAAAGTGCAGAAGCCCTGACAATGAGGTTTCGGTGTCAGCGTGAGTTTAGAAGTCACCGAATAGAGGCATATCAAAGAAGATCTGAGCATCTTTGCTCATCCTCAAGGTCAAACTAACATCTGAAGACAGATTGTGTGGGGACGGCAAAGTTTGTCGTGAGACACTCAGCTTCTTGTAAAGTGGGTCAGGCCGAGAAAGTCTTGAATGAAATGAACAGTAGTTCACATGCAGCAACCTTAAAATGAACGAAAGTAATAAAGGCTAGAGGCTAATTAGATTTTATGTAACATTGATCTAATTTCAGCTCTCTGTAATCTCTGGCCTCATTCAGGTAGATTTTAAATAAAGAAATTAAGTGTCCCATGCCATATATGTATGTGTGTGTATATATATATATATATATATATATATATATATACACACACATACATATATGGC
>NW_015541065.1:82056-94873 GCF_001515605.1 Sinocyclocheilus anshuiensis | reverse complement strand
TATATATAATTGAACACTTTATGCAGGGTATAAGCTAAGCTAGAAGGCTAAATGGCTAAGCTATAAGCTAGTATGCTGAATGGTTACCTTCTCTAAACATATACCAAATAAAAAAAAAAAAACATGATTAACTGCACAATCTATATGCTACATATAATTAATTAATGCATTTTGTAAGAATTCCAGTCAGGCACTGTACTCAGTACCCATTAAAAGTTCTTTTAGCCAATGGAATCACGTTGGGGTCCTAGATGGACTCGAGACAAGGACAGACCAAATTGACAGTGGCTCAAATTATTGGATCTATAGCAACTGAATTGAGAACTAAATGTCATGAGTGAAGATGACAGATTCCAAACAGCAAAGCATAGCACTAGCATATACCTAATGCATACATTGAATGCAAAGTCATTGTGGGAAAAAAAAAAAAAAAGAGTGTAATAAGAAAGTCTTGAATGAAATGAACAGTAGTTCACATGCAGCAACCTTAAAATGAACGAAAGTAATAAAGGCTAGAGGCTAATTAGATTTTATGTAACATTGATCTAATTTCAGCTCTCTGTAATCTCTGGCCTCATTCAGGTAGATTTTAAATAAAGAAATTAAGTGTCCCATGCCATATATGTGTGTGTGTGTATATATATATATATATATATATATATATATATACACACACACTCACACTGAAGCTTATCTTAGAGAAACTCAGCAAGGCAGTTAGAATTACACTTTTAGTGTGAAGCCAAATGAAAGTCTCAGCACACTTTCAGTTGACGGGTTTAACGGTGGGCAGAGGTTTTAATCAGCTTAGGCTGAAATCATCTAAATCACTGAGGGCCTTACTTAAGCGCCCAAAAAAAATGCTCAAACTAATCAGAATCTGAGAGAAGTAGTCGCTCTTTACATAAAAAAAAAAGACTTGTCAAAACCACTGAAAACTACTGAATAAGCTGAAAAAACAATGAAGTGCAACTGACATTTTTCGCCCTGCAGACATGAGAGACTACGTGTGTGTGTAAACTGATCTCTGACAATGGCCACCCAGAGAAAACGGAACTCTACTAGCCTGAAGGGTCACAGATATACCTCTGTTTGTTCAGGGTTTAGCGCCTTTCTTTGGGCCGGAAAGATCAGGCCCGTGGAACTAAATTTAGGCCTTTTCATACGAGCAAAGTACTTAAGCCAACGTGCCCTGACAGTGATGCTGAGCAGGTTTAGTGTCCTGAAAACTTCAATTTTTCAGATTCTAAGTGGTACATGAAATCACAGACATCTTTTATTAATAACTATAACTGCAACAAAATAGTTCTATAGAGATGAAGGGAGTTCAGTTGATTGACAGACACATAAATCTGAAGGTATAAACCATAAATAAGAAGGTAAGTATTCTTGAAAAAGTATATAAGAGGGTGTGCTACATTTTCCTGGATAGTTGCTAGTCAACAGCTGGAACTGTTCTTGTGGTGTATTTTCCTGTGGCTCAAAGGTGATTAATCAAATTTATGGTGTCATAAACCATTTATTCTATTCTGTTTAATAAATCTGTTGGTATCCATTTGTAATGTCCAATCAAATTGAATGCAAAGTCATTGTGGGAAAAAAAAAAAAAAAGAGTGTAATAAATGTAATGTAAAAATGTAAAGTAACTGCCACAGAGATGCTAATAGCTTCTTCCTGGTATTATAAAGCTCTTCAACTTCAACAATGTGCCTCTGCCTATTTGAGTATCGCTCAAACACACACACACACACTAAAAATAAAACTTCCTTCTTGCTTCATTCCATTAGCTCACATTAGCCGCACGTGCCTCAATCTGCAGCGAGTAAAACCTCCGTCCATTCGTGACCATCCAGAACACGAGGCAGTGAAGGCGAACCTCCCAGACCTCCCAGGAAGTCAAATCAGCAGCAGCAAAGCTGCGGGCCACAGACTCCCACAGAGAAGCAAAACTCTCAGACTCTGAATCCTGTGCACCAGAGCAAACCTACAATATGGCTTTTCAACTTTAATCCATTACTTATTTATTTTATTTTATTTTTTTTTATTTAGTTTTGTTCCATTCGTATTTGACATTGATAGAGGGTAACCAGTAGTTTGAATGTAATGCAGTGATGCTAGGAATGTTGGCATGTGACTGGTTAATACAGTTTGTGCACTTGGCTGCAGCTTCCATTCATGGGCATTTTATTGCATTACAGCAATATTAACAAACCTACTGGCCATTCATACAATCTGTGCTGTTTTTAATCATTTTTGCTATAGAAGTAGATGTGTTTGAATGTCACAGTGCTATTTTTCCCCTGCTGAAAAAATTAACTGCCTAAGCTGTTCGGCTGGTCTTAGCTGGTTTAAGATGGAAGTGGTTTTAGCTGTTTTCCCAGCCTGGCTGAGTTGGTCAAGCTGGTCTCTCAGCCTGGCCAAGCTGGTTTTAGCTAGTTGGTCAGTTGGTCTCCCAGCCTGACCAGCTAAAGAAGTGATCAAAACCCCTCTAAAACCAGCCTGCAAACCAGTTATGACCAGGCTGGACGACCAACTAAAACCAGCCATCAGCATACAACATGATTTCGCAACAGGTTCAAGTTGGTCACATGAATTTGTGTTGACTAACAGAAACTGCATGGCTTGAAAGTGACTTCCATGTGAGCTGTGCTTCATACATTGCTACACTATGGATATTTTTTTTCCACTGAAATTTTAAACGAACTAAAATCACTTGAAGTGGAATTAAATAATTTAAATTTTTATTTCTTTTGCAAAATGTGGGAGAAATATTGATGACTCATTCTAAACTAAATGTATGAATCTTTGACCGCTGCTGCTGTGTTTACATGTAGACATGGATATGAGCCTTCAGTGGCTATGAATGAGGTTTGATCTGATAGTGTCCTTATCACAGGTTTGTGTGCATGTGTGAGCGGGAAAGCAAGATGGAAATCTCCATTCACTATCGCCACGGTTTAATTTGTTTAATCCGTGTTTAACCCGGGGCCCACACACAGATGCACAAGCTCACTCACAGCTGACACAAAATGACACAAAAGGGTTGTCATGATACTTTAATCACATCTTACATTATGATACCAGTAAATATAAAAATATTACAGCACACATTTTTCCTGTGTAACACTGTAAAGCTGCTTTGACACAATCTGTATTGTACAAAGCGCTATATAAGTAAAGGTGACTTGACTTGACTATTACACCCTGTAACAAGGGGGCCACCAAACATGTCTTTACACTGCCAGATATATAGGGAAATGCCAATCATGAAAGTTTTGTCCCTGTGAATTCAAATAATGCCGCTTTTATAAATTATATTGTAATATTTTACAATATAATATATATAGAAATGTATAAGCAATTTAGGTATAGAACACCAAACTAGGTATAGAATTTTCAGCACAGCACAAGGGTTAAGGTTAAATTATTTTACATGAGAAGAAACAGACAATACAGCCCTGAGAGTGATAGGAAATATTGGTCAAATACACATTTACTGTGCAATACTAAAGCACAATGGAACTAGTTAGACAAGTGGAACTTGAGCACCATTATAAGGCCCTTGACTGAAAAATGAGAGATTCAGGGAGGAAAAAACTGGAGATCCTGTTCATCCACACCACTTTTAACTGGTCTAGGACCGGATTCTCACCTAATTTAACAGTTGAGAGATACAGGAAATCAGATGTCAGAGCAGTGGGAGAGGGCAGCCACCAACGCTTTCAATCTCCCACAGAGGTGAGAAGGAAATCCTGTAGTGCTGTCGTAAGGGGGAAGAAGGAAGGATGTTTGGCTTTTCAGAGACGATCTCCAGCCAGCTCATCCTCTGCTATATCCACACCCTAAGCTCACACATGGACAGTATGACGTCAGAGCAATCGCACACACACACATCTCAGTTCAATGTGAGTGAAGTATGTGTCTACTGCCACTCCAAGGTCAAATAGAACGGGCAAAGCGAACAAGAGGCCAGTGTCCCACCCTGACGATATCCCCATGTGACGCAAAATCAAGTTAAGGGTCAAATTGTGGTGAGCGCCAGGGTTACAGGGCTCTCAATGTGAGACGTTACAAAGTTGCCTCTTGGGAGGACTTGTGGGGTTTCTTGGACCCTCAGATATTTTCATTTCAATGTAGTTAATGTTTTAATGGCAAAACTGAATTTTAATGTAGTTTAATGTCAAAGCTTACATTTTCAGTGTCACATGATTTTTGTGGAAACCAAGATTTTTTTTTTTTTAGGATTCTTTGATGAATAGACCAATAGAACAGCACTTATTTGAAATAAAAACCCTTTGTATTATTGTAAATGTCTTTACATGTCTTACATGTCTTTAATAAATTTACCACATGCTTGCTGAATAAAAGTATTGAAAAAAAACTCACTGACCCTAAATTTAACTACAGTGTATCAAATTAAATATTTAAAAATCTTCAAATAAAATGTGATGTTACAATATTTATATAATGGTTTCATAAATGATCATACTGTAGATATATGTATAAAAGTAAATACTCCTATTCTAGTGTACATAATAAAAAAGAATGCAGTTGATTGTCCTTTTACAGCATTTAGCCCAACAATAAAAAGATTTTCTACTTGTGAATTAGAGTTGCGAATGAGCTGAATAACCTTGAACACAATAAATATCCAAAGTTCATTTGTAGCCATCTAAAATAATCTGTCAGACTGTGCGAATTAGGCTTTGGTTTCAGGTGTCAACGCAGATCTCAGTGAATCATATGTTTATGGAATGAAGGATCATTTTCTGCTTATCTTTATCAACTGCCATTAATCTCAGTTAAGTTTAGCTTAACTGCTTTCCTTGTCGGCTCTCATTAAAAGGCTCTGTGTTGTAAGTATGTCACATTTTACTCAAACACGTTGTATGAAGTAAGCTGGCAGGCCTAGACATGTTTATGGAGCTATATGTACTGGTGCATATGTTCAAACCAAAGAGTGTTACATAATATCTGCTGAAACAAGGTGTTCTACAAGGCCAGCTGCACACATGTGGGTCAATCCCTGAGGAGTGGGCAGTGTTTAGACCAGGTGTGATGCCATAGGGCTCTGTAACAACAGTAATGACAGAGTGATGGGTAAAAAGATGACAAACTTACATAACCCAAAGGGAAATGAAGGTGCAACAAACCTTTAAAAAAAAAAAAAAAGTACATGCTGCCTTTTCCTGGCAACACTGAATGCATCATCAGATGATGAAAAGAGAGAGTTTTAGGCATTTTCAGGTTTTATGAAGTTGCATCAGATATTGGAATTACTTTTAATTTTCACTGAAAAAAATATCTGAAATTATTCAGGACATCCTAAACCGAATGGATTTTCTCAGAACAATATTGGTCAAATTTTATTTTGGGACTGTATAGAAATGGAATTTTGATGAATTATGCAAAACTGTGCAAAAGTTAGTTCCGTTCCTCAAATCTGATTGGCTGAGCGACATTCTAAAAGCTTTGATAAAACAGTGACTATGTTTTGCAACTTTTCAATGTTTGTAACAGTTTGCTTGTCTGTGCTTGTGACGGGGATATTCCAGTGATTCTTTCTGCAGGGTAAGGCTGGAATACACTACACAACTTTTTCCTACATTTTTGTCCTGATTTACAGTCTGGATGAGTTGACGCTAGTTGCTGAAAATCATAGCCAGCCTGCAGATCTTGGGCAACCGCATTTGAGAGATTACACAGACAATTATGTAGTGTATGATGGGTACAGAATCCAATTTTTTAGTTTCAGTCTATGATCCTGTATATTTGGAGGATATCAAACATAATATTTTGAGCCCATTTTAGATCACATATTGTTTTCATTTGTCATGTGTCTCCTAGTGCATGTTTGTGTATGACTATGTTTGGAACTGCTTGAACATAGTGCATGATCCTCAGTCGTTTAGTGTATTATGTTTTTTTTTTTTTTCCATAACCATTTACAAAGTTGGCAAGTGTATAATGCCTAGCGTTTTAAAGTCTTTGTTGTATTTGTTCAAAAACACAAATTCATTCAGGAATGAAACAAGTTACATACATTTGTATCTGAGATACTACATTTGAATAAGAACTTATTTTGAGATGTAAAAAAAGTATGTTCTACTTTATATAGTATGAAAGTGTGTAGCTTGAATTAACAAATTACATTCGCCAAAGTCATTTGCATCACTTCACTCCCTTTCGCAACGTCTTTCCCATGGCATCATGAGAAAATAAAATATCCACTGGATGTGTACTTCAGAATCTCACTGGAAAATGTACTGTAGGTCATCTTGGTTACTTTTTGTCTACTGTTTATGAATACTATGAATTGAGACTTAACTACTTTTTTCACATATTGTTTTTCGCCTAATATATAGTAGGAAAGCAAGTTCGGTCACAGGGACTTATGAAACGGCAACTTTGCATTTTGCTCAGAGATGCAAAGGGCGATTCTTCTCAGACTTCGTTTGGAAAATATTTTTAGTGACGACAAAAATAGACAAAGAGCAACTGGTAGGCTTATGCAGAGTCGAAATTTTACTAAATTAACTTCTTTATTGAACAGTTGTATAGAATGGGACACTCTGAATCATTCCGTATACAGCCAAATCACAACAGAGCGATATTCAACATCACTCTTACTTGTGTAACATGGTTTAAAAATGACAACAAATACTTAAATAGTCATTTCTATAAACAGTCATTTCTATACTCTATACTGTTCTATAAAAATGTCATGAAATTTAGTCATGCATTACTTCTGACCTTATCTCTCTTTTTAACTGGCATATCTGAGGGTGGAGCTGATGGCTTGTAATAATAATGTCAAAGAGATTATTACCTGGCCCATCAAAGCTGTTATCATCTTTAATAGCTGCTGTTGCAGTCTCTCTGGTTACATAAGTGCCCTCATTCTGGCCTTTTTCTGTAAAGACGCAGTTGTGCTAGCTGGCGGTGGATTTTGGGTGCCAAAAGAATCCTGTAAGGGTCAAACTCAATTACAACTAAACAGTCTTAAACCTGTGGAAGTACTGAGGGGGACTTAATTGAGATGCCAATCAGTGAACACAATGTTACATAAGAAATTGTCTTCGGATATGCTTTAAAAGCCAGAGAAAAATTTAAGTGAGTGGCCTGCAGATACAGACCTGGTTTCTGGTTTGCATTAACTGGGATCTGGGAGGAATGTGCGTTATGATAATATCTTTACCCAGGAGGAGATGGATAAATTATGTAACATGATAAGTATCTTTCTGATTTTCATTTTTCTGCTAATAGTTCATTTGTGCAGATGATATAATCCTCTGGACTCTTTACTGACGGTGTAGGATTGGCAGAGAGCCATTGGCTCCTGAAATAACCCAAAATACTTATTTTAGTAAACAATTTACCGTTCAAAGGTTTGGGGGTCACATTTTAAAACTTTTAACCATTCTAGTTGCAGGAGGCCTGATTGGGTGAGAATGCTGTAAATGCATTTGAGCTGTAAAAGTAAATTGCAACTTAAGCTCATCTGGGCCTATGAAAGAGGCTGTGAAGTTCATGACAGAAGAGCCTGACCTCTGTGAACCTCCAACACTTACCCTTTTCTGACCATTTTGTGAGTTTGGCTGCTTCTTGCAGTGATGGAGAAACAGGAGAAAAACAAGAGAAAGAGAAAGATTACAGCAGGTTCCAACAAGACATGACCCCTATATGTATGCATAACCTCCAACATACTCATACACACACTTTTACAGGCACGGCTAATGGGAAAATCACTCATCACTTTGTACCCACCCTATACACATTCATACTCTCTCTGAATGTGGGAAGCCAGATATTCTGCTGTGATCTCCACTGACCTGTGACCCTTTGGCACCTGTGACACGCGTGGACAAGCCCTCGACATCTCACGCGAGCCTGGTGTTGAAAACTACTCACAAACAGTCTCTTTCACACACACTCACATACATTTACTTGTGTCTAAATGGGGGCATACCATAGATTTCTATTGTTTTATATATAAAACTAATTAGAATGACCATAAACTAACCCTAAAACTCACTTTCTCAAAAAAGCTCACTTAAGCTAAAACTTAAGATAAAACTATATGTGCACACACACACACACACACACACACACACACACACGCACACATGTACAAATCATGCACAGTCATTTGCCCTTCAGCCAAAGTCTAGATCCAGCTCTATCATCACTTACAGTTGGTGTTTGCATTTTTCCTCATTTGTTTGACTTAAAGCCAGATTATCACACATACCAAAGTCCCTTTAAGGCAAGTCATTTCATTTTGCAGCCATTTTGGCAGAACCCTCAATCTGCTATTTTCTAGGTAATACAAAAAGCACCCACTTGAAATCTACTTGAATAAGAAAGACCAAAATATCTAGTTCTGTTTGCCAAGATAACGTTGCAATGAAATATTTAAAATCAGCAATAAAATCAGACAACAATGGTATCATCTTTAGCAGAGTAAAACATGAGAAAATATTATATATATAAAAAGAAAGGGATCATGAAAAATGGCAGATGGTAAATAGAGGCACTTTTGATTTCATGTTGACTTTCTAAATAAACAGTCACAGGCATGAACATCAGATGTAAAATAAAGACATTAGTAGCAGAGAATTTAATGCTATTTATAGCACCCAAACCCATTAATTCTACATTAGTGTCTGTTGCAGCGGGTTTATACTTATCCTGAATCTCTTCAGCCTGATCCTCATTTTGTACACAATCACAGGGGCCCATGGGAGCTTTACTGCGGCCTCATTAGGCACAGGAAACAGGCCAGATTCCAGAGTTATGAGTTTGTGGGGACCCAGACAACACAACAGCACAGAATCACATATATCTGACCTGCTCTTATTTTAATCATAGTCTGTCTATGATTAGCTATGGACGCATAGCCTGTGCTATGCTCCTTTTTTTCATAGTGATTCGGGCCCTATGGGTTTTCACAACCTATAATCCATGAGCAAATAATCACATGTGCTGGTGTCCCCATCAGCCTCCTTCAAGGAATATTCTAGGACCATCAATACCAGATAAGCTCAACTGACAACATTTGTGGCACAATGTTGATTACCACGAAAAAATTAACAAATCAAAAATCAAGATTATGTTGAGATACTTACAAGGGAAGTAAACAATGGCAATTTAGATGTAGAAATGTTTTTGAAGAATTGTTTGTATTACAATTTTATTGTTCTGGTAAAACTTGTGTATTATTTGTCATTGTAAAGTCATTTAGGATTTATGGTGTAATGTTGTCAAGCAACAAAGTTGTAAAATTGGATATAACAGAAAAGGTTAGTAAGCATTTTTTTTCTCACACTAAAATTACGTTAACATGTATATTGTTTACATCTTGTGTTTATACTAAACAGTGAGTATTTTAATGTATACAAATCATATACATATCCTTCATCGTTATCCTTCATCATGCTTTTGGCACCATCCATCACACACATTAAACGGATAGTTCACCTTCAGTTGCTGGTCCCCATTGACATGTATATAGTTTTTTTTTTTTTTCAAGTCAATGGGGACCAGCACAACCCCTGAACATTCAACCAACTGATGCTCATGCAACCCACAGATGCAACTGTTTTAATTTGGAAGAAATTTATCATGTTCTTTTTTTTTTTTCCTCTCTCCATTTCTCCTCTTCATTAAGCAGGTCATGGGTCACATTTGTAATATTTCTGTCTGAGGAATGCACTGTTGCATGTACTTTGTGAACTTGACTCTCTGCTTCCTCAGGAGAAAAAAAGGCTTTTCAAAAGAAAAGAAAAGAAAAGAAAAGAAAAGAAAAAAAAAGAAAAGAAAAAAAAAGAAAAGAAAAGAAAAGAAAAGAAGAAAGGAAGAAAGAAAGAAAGAAAGAAAGAAAGAAAGAAAGAAAGAAAGAAAGAAAGGAGAAAGTTTGAGGCTAGTCAATAAAGATAGGCAGCTAATGGGACATGTGTGTTTGTGTTTAGCAAGAGTTGGCGTTTTGAGCTCTGAACATCTTAATAGCCCATACTGAATGGTTTCCTGAGAGTAGCAACAATGCAAAATGAACTCAGCAACCCATGTTTTCAAAAATGGAAGACAGCTCTATTTGATCTCAGACAGACATATCTAAATCTGCAATGCTGGACTGATGTGTTGCGACTTGCAACCCAAATAAGGATCACAGGTCTGTCCTGTCAAGATTGCTGACAGCAGAAGGGACAAAAAACATTATGCTAAATATTACTAATAAAATGCAACTGATTATATAATTATGGATAGCTAAACTGTATGTAGTTTTGTTTATTTTTGGCAGAGAGTGGGAAATAAACAAGCCATTCGCCGTACTAGAAGTCAGTGTACTATCAGAATGAAAGTAATGTTTCAAGGTAAAACACTTAACTCTAAATAATCTTATAAACTTTAAAAAAGGAGGAATAAAATCCCTTCCTATTCGTCGCTGACGTCACAAGCTGTGCATTCAACTGCATTTCGGTGCAAATTGCAGTGTCATTGGCTCTAAACTAGGTAAATACTTGTGTATTACTGAACATATGTGTATTATATAGGTTATATATATTTAATAGGTCCTCTATGGAACATAGTGCAAAACGCCTTTTGTAATATCTTAAAAGCATGTGCAATGTTACTGAATGCATTTTAAAATAAGGACTTGCTTTAACTGGGTAAAAAGAACGACCCTGCCGAACCTCACCATGTCCATCCATGTCTGCAGCAGCATATTTTAATCAGGAAGCACATAACCTGAAAAGCAGATTTAACTCTCCGTGTCTATTTTGAGGGCGGTATCGCTCTCGCTGTCTCTTGGGCCACTGGTGCACTTCTATGTGGGTTAGAGGGAAAAACATTACAACTGCGGGCCTATATTCAGGACATTGAGAATGGGCAATTAGTGCCCAAATCTGACATATACTCCACATGTTTCCTATTCCTCAACAAGCACTTAAATCTCTCAGCATATTGGAGTCTGAAGCCCACATGTCCTTCAACAACCAAGGAACTGTTTAATAATTGAAAAGTCAACTGTCTATTATAAAATATTATACCTGACAGGTTTACAGACGCCCATAGCCAACCATAATGTTATATTAATCAAGGTCATTGAAGAAATTGAGACGTTATCATTTAAATGGCACTGTGGCACCACCTTATGGCACAAAGGCGTAATTAAAGGAAATGTATTGGGATTATATCACTTTAGATAAATATATTATACTACCAAATAGCTAAAGCATATTGCTGAAATGCAGTTAATTCCTTAATCGTGTTAGACACTGTGTGGGATATTTTAATGTCTGCCAGTCACACTGTTGGGGGTTCTAGATGGATGTAAGCATGTGAGACTAATGTATGTTTGCTAACCAGCTCTCTAATGAAAAAAAAAAGAATATGTGAAACTGACAAAGAGAATGGGTTGAAAAATATATGTAGTCACATACAATAACAAATAATATGTACCCTCTAATTTTTGCCGTTTTCTTTTTTTTTTTGACCTGCAATGATGAACAACTCTAATGTATATAATAAAATATATAATAATAATAATATAAAATATGGAAATTAATTGAATCATGTGTTCCAGACAGCAGTGTAATATAAAATTCAGTAAGTATTGTACTAGTATTATTAGCAAGTGTCTCTTTAATCCAACATAAAGGGACTGATATAAAAGGAACAAACAGACATTGGCAGCAGTAATGAAATGCAGCACTGGAAAATGCTTGTTCACAATTTATTTCTAATGGTAGATTATAAAGTACATTTGAGAAAGAGAGCTCATTGTGCTGCAGGTTCTGGCAGAATGAATTAGTCCATTATGAGAGCTTACAACCATTGCAGAACAAGTACAGGTGATAGAGATTCATACTGCACACAAAACTGAACTCAGTCAGTTGTGTGTGAGAGATTACAACAGATATGTCAATGTTTAACATGACCTGTACCGAAAGCAAACAATAACAATAACATTTCATAATCAGATTAATTTCACTTTTATTAATGTCATGTTGAAATTAAAGACCTTTTGAGATGACAGTATTATGTAATATTAAT
Source organism: Sinocyclocheilus anshuiensis (assembly GCF_001515605.1). Lineage (NCBI taxonomy): Eukaryota > Metazoa > Chordata > Actinopteri > Cypriniformes > Cyprinidae > Sinocyclocheilus > Sinocyclocheilus anshuiensis. The sequence goes on along the minus strand of NW_015541065.1, from coordinate 82,816 downwards.
ATTTTTACTACTCTGAATTAATTTACATGAGCATTTCACCAAAACAAAACCAAAAAAAAAAAAAAACATTTTGGAGTTATTTTCGTAATTCCTGAGTACATAATTGGGCATAATTGAGATTTAAAAATCCCATTTGTAATAAATTTCTTCACATTCATCCTTTACAAGGCACATTAAAAGCTGTGCGTTGAACTTCAATTTTTTTGCGTTGTTTTACATTTTTCTTTAAAGATAAAATGTGTCATTTCTGTTCCACTAGCAACTCCAAAAACAAACAAATAATAATAATTTACAGTTTTTAAACAGTCCTCCTATCTGCCAGTTTTCAAGCAAACAAGTCCTGCCAAAACTCATGCCACTGGTTGAGCCAGTGCTGCTCCTCTCAAATGAAGAGCAATGTTTTAACAGAGCCATAGCGCTACACCTTTCTAGAAAAATGAATGGAAATCACCAGAACAATCACTCCGGACATTTTGCCTTTGAACGGTCACTCGGGAGAGTTGCTGGTGGCACTGTAGCCACTCAAGCAGCAAAGAAAACGGGTTTGGAGTAAAATATTTTCCAAGAATTTACTGCTTTGCATGTGAAGTTGCTGGTGAGAGCTGCACCTGAGAAACACGCTCATTTTTAGAATCTCTCATCTGTGATGTGTGAAAGAGCTGTCACACACTTGAGATGTGTGAGAGGACAGGTGCAAATATACTTCAGATTTAAAAGAACTGAATCCCATCTACGCCTAAAAATAGAACAAAAACATTTA
>NW_015541065.1:62186-81701 GCF_001515605.1 Sinocyclocheilus anshuiensis | reverse complement strand
TATATATATTATAATGTTACAGCAGATTTCTACTTCAAATAAATATTATTTTAAAAACTTTTAACATCAAATAATCCTGAAAATAAAGGTATCAAGGTTTGCACAAATATATTAAGCACAACTGTTTTCAACATTCATAATAATAAGAAATGTTTCTTGAACAGCAAATCAGCATATTAGGATGATTTCTGAAGGATCGTGTGACACTGAAGACTGGAATAATGGCTGCTGAAAATTCAGCTTTGCCTTCACAGGAATAAATTACATTTTAAAATATATTATAATAGAGCTCTTTTAAATTGTAATAATATATTTTTTTAAATTAATGTTTTGCTGTATTTTTGATCAAATAAATGCAGCCTTGGTGAGCATGAGACACTTATTTCTTTAAAATAATCTTATTGACCCCAAACTTAAATTTAAAATCTAAAATAATAATACTAACATGATATTACTTTTATGATGTTTTATGGTAATTATATAGCCCATAATATGACCAGTACATCCTTCAAAATTCCTCCTTTTGTGAGACACAAAAGAAAAAAGGTATACAGGTTTGGAATGACATGCGGGCAAGTAAGTGACAAAACATTTTCTTTTTTTTGGGAAACTGTCTCTTTAAGGAGTGAGAAAAGTGAGTTCACGGGAGTTATGGGAGTTCAGCTAGAACCCGTGTCACAGTGTCGGCTCACATCCTGCCATCCCTCAGGAATCAGTGTCTCATTCAGCACCCGCTGTGACACAGTCTGGCTCAAGCGGTCCCTTTCTTTCTATCACTCTCCGTCTTTCTCTCCTCATCTCTTGTCCCCTGTGTCACAGGAGTGTGTGTGTTCCAGCTGACCTGATGCTGAAACGTGTGAGTGCTAGCCTACTTACACAGTCCTCGGTGTTCTCACAGGTCAGGTGCTGCTAGCACAGATACACTCGTTTTAAAACTTGTTCTTCAGAGGCTCTCACTGGGTCACTCTAATTAGATTACAGAGATGGAGGGACCTTAAACCCCATCACAAACACATAACCCTTGATTTCACCTCCAGAAGACCGTACGGGGCTTGAGGACTCACCTGATAGACCAGCAACAAGTTCCTTCAAAGGCACTTCATGTACTGTACTTCTTTAGTCATCTTGCAAACATGACACTCAACAAATTTTTTTCTTATACATGCTTGTTGTTAAGACTAGAGAAGAGTGTCTCAAAGGATGTGAATCAAGTAGAAAGAGTGAAAGAACAAAAACACAGACTCATAAGTGCATAAAAAGTGCCTTACTTAAAAACAACTTGTGAAACCTCTTGATAAACATGTGACAGACAGCAACATCAGAGGGAAAAGGTTGAGCTCAGAGACACATTTACAGTATCTTCATTGCTCTGTGATTGTCATTAACACCTGTGTGTCATTGTCCTGAGAAACAAGGTGCTGGTAACAGTTGCCCTTAAATGCGCTGAGTGATGCTAACAATCTCAGATTTGTCTTTGACCTCTGACCTTGTCAGCAGAACTAATTCCAGTTCAGTTTCCAGAGAGTTCAATTAGATGATTGGCTCTCAGAGGATTCCGGCGTGTCCCAATGAGCCAATCAACGATGACGAAAATTGCGTCCTGTTGAGATTATTACGCTGCACTTTTCAGCCAAAATTCCCTCCGGAAAGCCCTGCGAAGTAAATAAGAAAGTGAGCAGTCAAGGTACATTCAAATACATTGTGTATCTGTCGAAAAAACTTTTGCTCTGGCCATGAAGAACCTTGAACATCCATGAAATCTTTGCAGTCCACAATATACTCTTAAAAATAAAGGGGTTTCGTAACGATGCAATAACAACCCAAAGAACCTTTCAGAAATCAGTTCTTAAAACAACATTTTTTTCTTAGTGTGAAAAATAGTTTAATAATCTAAATAACTTTTTTTCCACTATAAAGAAACTTTACTGTGCAATCGAAGGTTAAATGGATTTTAAAGGTTCTTCATGGAAACATTGATGCCAATAAAGAACCTTTCATTTTTAAGGGTGTGGTGGGAAAAGGTTCTTTAGATTATTAAAACGTTCTTTACAATGAGAAATGAAATGGTTCTTTTAAGAACGGTTCACTTTGGGGAACCAAAAATTGTTCTTCTATGCATTGCTGTGAAACCCCTCTTTTGGAACCTTTCTTTTTAAGCAGCATTTTAAAGGTACGTCAGACACAACATCTTTTCCAAATGGATGTCAAATACCTTGTTTTAACTCAATTTTCAGGCAGAATGAATTACATGCATCCTTCTTCAATAAGCTTAGTGAAGAAAATCCAAGATGGTGGACCAAGTAAGAAAAACAGTCTAAATATAATTTCATTTAGTAGTGAAAGGTGTTGTTAAAAACAGTATAATTCAGTATAATTCAAAATGGGTTATTGTGCTCAATATTTGTGTGTGCTGTGTATTTTTTATGCCTTTTAGAGTGTTGCACTGTTAGCTTAGCGACATGCTAATGTCAAACTCCATTGAAATCAATTGATTCGTGTCACACAGAGTTGCTGCCCAGCATTCCAAATCAGTCACTTATTACTGTTAGGTTCCCTTAAAAGCTAGCTACCTATGTAGGCAGCTCGTTTCTTCATATGATTTATGTTGTTTGCTTTGCTTTTTTAAAGATGTAAAATTAAACACCCAAATGTGTATGAATTTTAAGCCACAAAGAAGTGATATACTTTGAAGTTGTAAGAAAACAAAGATGGGCTTACCTTTATCTGTGCCTTCAGCTCAGAATATCATTATTCTGTTGAAGAAAATATGCATTAGTTGATATACATACACATACATACATACATACATACATACAGGGTGAAAACTTCAGGGTAGTAACCTGGGTAGTATATGTTTTAGTAATTAAGTAGTTAAGTTTTAAGTAATTTTTACTTTATTTGCACTGCTTTCTCACTTATTTTTTTCTAACATTTAAAAAAATATTTCTATATAGCTTTAATTAGTTTCAAAAAAGCATTTCAAAAATCTTTTTTTTCATTTAATAATTATATTTCATTTTATTTCAGCTTTATTTCAATTACTGAAAATGATTTTGACTAAATTTAGTTTTAGTTACCAATAACAACACTGTGTTTCCCCCCACATACAAACCCTTAGCTTTGTTAGCACTCTTTTTGGTACTCCGCACTTTACGCTTTCCCTGCGGAGAGATGTTTCTCCAATTAACACATCCCAGAGCCTCCAGGAACAACTCACCCCACACACACACACACACACACACACACACACACACACACGTAAAGTGTCCTAACTCACACTGCAGTCCTAAATATAATTCATTGCTTTAATTTAAGATTTTTTTAATTTTTAGAAATCTCCATGTCTCCGTTAATTCTTTACATGAGACCAGAGTGAATTGAGGAAATTGGTTTCCATTGTGTGAGTAATAAGTTTCAGGAAGAGGAGGCTGATTCTTAGGACACTGAAGAAACTTCATTCTGACTGCATTCACACTCACACTTCCTCTAGCCTACTTTCTCTTTCAAAATGTGTGTGTCTCATTGGATTAACAAGGTAAGGAGAGAAAAAAGGTACAAAATTCATAAGTAGGTCTATTTTCTTGACTTAGAACATCATGCCACTGTTCTGGTTTAAGACAGCATCAAATTAACACTTAAAAAGATGTGTCCCGAGATTTGAACACCAGTATGTGTCCTGGATATTAATTTTGCTCTGACTATTGCTACGCTGACAACAATGACATCATCATAAAATATTCATTCTGGATTGTGATTTTGTGTTGGGATTTATTTTTTATTTTTTTTTACACCTATACAGTTCATTTTAATTACTCTTTTGTTTCTTGCATCTATTTAACCTTCATTAGGCACCTGTTTTCTGTTTTGATTGTCTGACACTGACTGTAAAAAAAAAGGCGTTTACATTTTCTTTCATTAGCTAAAACCTAATCAATACAAATCACCGTGCTCGCCCAGCTGAATTAGGTGCCACGACCTATATTTCTTCAAACATAACAAAAGGTCTGCACTCTAAAGTCTTTTATTTGAATCAAAGCAGGGGATAACAAACATTTCAGCTATCTGTCTTCGTCTATCATCTGTCTATCTTCTCGATGATTATATAACAAACAACATACATCAGGTGATTATAATTCACCAATCCACAGACTCCACCTTAACATCAAAAATTAATTAATGGGAACAATACCACATCAGGCAAAAATGGCGTTCATAAACATTGTACCCCAAAAAAAAAAAAAAATTAAATACAGAAAACATGAAAGGTCAAAATCCTAATTTCAACCCAAAGGTGACATTGTCTTTAAGTAAAACATCCCAAAAATGCCTCTCTTTCTAAGAGTTGTTTTTTTTATATAAGCAGTGTTGGGGGTAACTCGTTACAAGTAATGCGAGTTATGTAATCAGATTACTTTTTTCAAGTAACTAGTAAAGTAACGCATTACTTTTTTAATTTACAAGAAAATATCTGAGTTACTTTGTTTTCCCATTTATTGACTGACAGCTCTCCTGTCCCCATATTGGGAGAAATCGGGAGTACAGAGGCATTGTGTGCGCTGTGTGAACATGATGTTACTGTAGTTCTAGACTAAATGTGAATGTGCAGTAATTCATCCCACTCACAAAAAACAGATTTAGTATTCATCAAAATGAATTAAAACAGTGAAATGCAAACTCAGAATATGACGCAAACCTGCAATAATTAAATATGTTAAATAACACAAATGTATCTAATGAGTGTAAATTATCATTTTTATTTTAATTATTAAATGGATGCCACCTTATTGGTACAATAAAGCCCTCCCTACACCTACCCTAACCCTACCCGATACTTTATTTTCAACTTTTTGATTATTTCCTTAATTTTTATTGAAAATAAATGCCTTTACGATGTGATACGAGATTTGAAAAGGGAGAGAAAAAAAAGTTCGGCAAAAGGTGGGATCGAACCCGGGTCGATCGCATCAAAAAGCCAACAACACACACTTATCCATCTGCGCCACTGGAGCAGATGTTTTATAGCCACTTTTAACTAAATGTAAATATATACTCCGTATTTTTTTATTACATAGTAAGGGCAATTCATACAATACATTTAAACTGAGCTACTTTAATACCATCTCCGAACTTTGTACCAGGACTCTGCTGTTCTTCGGCTGGTTCTTCCCTGTATACGTTGATTGACAGATGTCTCGTCCAGTCAGCGGTGAGTAATCCCAAACCAATGGCGCTGTCTCAAACTATACCTACCTCTTCCGGTTTGTCTGATTTGTCGTTGTGTTTTCTGACTTGTTAATTTGTTTTCAGATTTGTCCTTGTGTTTTCTGACTTATTTTGTTTTCGAATTTGTCATTGTGTTTTCTGACTTGTTATAATGTTTTCTGAATTGTTGTTGTGCTTTCTGAATTGTTATTTTGTTTTTTAGACTTGCATTTGCGTTTGTAATTTGTTATTTTGTTTTCAGAATTGTGATTTGTTTAGCACTTCTCGGCCACCGTAGGTTTCTTCTCCTGCGTTCTACTGTACAGACGTTTATTTGCTTTTGCTTCAGCCTGAGGTTTATTCATTACACTTTTTGGTGTGAAAGGGCTTTTATATTTGCTATAAATAGAACTTCTTATATTAAAAACAATCAAGCCCTGCTTATATTTAAAAAGTAACGCGAAAGTAACGCAAAAGTAATATAACGCATTACCTTCCATAAAAAGTAACTAAGTAACGTAATTAGTTACTTTTTTAGGGAGTAACGCAATATTGTAATGCCCCTTTCCCCAATACTGTTTATAAGTATCTCCACCACAGCGAGAAACTTTCACTACTTCAATGCCATTACTGCACGTTAAGTTGTTCTATATCATGGTTACAATCAATAAAATGTCTGCCGACCGGAGAAGTAACGCCATGTCTATGAATAGCTGATTTATGTTCACTTACTCTAATTCTTGATGACTTTGATGTCTTTCCTTTCCAATATACATCAATGGAAAAGAGCATTGAAGCAAATAAATAACATTTTTAGTATAACATGTTATACAGGATTTTAATCTGATACACTTTTTTTGTAGAAAGACATGTAAAGTTTTTACACTGTAACACAGAAGAACATGATGTACAATTCCGAAATGGAAAACAACTTCTTGTCATTGCGTACAACATCTAACTAACATATTTGCCAAAATTTGAGATCTTTTATAAGTGAACATCTGAGGATATTTGAAAACATCTTTTAATAATGGATCTGAAGTTAAGATAAAACCTAAAAAAAAAAACATTTTTTTTTTTTTTATTTAAAAACTAAAACCCTGTTATTTTGCTGCCTTGCAAGCACCAGTTTTTAATTCTGGACATGCATATGTTTGTTTTTGTTTTTTTTACTCAAGACACCTGTGGAAGTGCATGTATCACTGGGTCTGTTTCTCACCTTTGTGTGTGGAGGGTGTTTGTCCGGTGGCCACGTTGCTGAGGTCTGCAGGTAAGCCCACATACACTCCACCATAGTTCCTCCTCTTCTCATCGTCCATTGATGAATCGTCCTGCCTGTGGGCCCACAACCAGAACAGAACCAAGAGATGATCCAATGGGCTGATGTAAGAGGCAGAAAGCACAACTTAGAAAAGTTTGTTGCTTTATTATCCATATTACTGTAAAAGTCTCAATAGCAACAAACCTTTTAGCAGCCCTGGAGTAAATGATTGCATTTGACTGAACAAATTTTGAGTATCATATCTGGCAAATTGTGTGGTCCATTAAGTCTTGAGGGGTCATGCATCAAATTAGGAGTTTGGAGAGATTATCCTACAGAGAACCTTGATTAGAAGCTCTGAGAATTGATTAGCAGAGCTTTTAGTATGGCAAGTCTAACATTGTTCTCAAAAGAGACTTGTGAACATGGTGTTTCAGTGATGGTGTTTTTGTGGTGAGTGTGTTTTTTAGTGGCAGTCAAGGACTTGATATGTGCACGCGAGACTCTGTCCTGCTGTGTGGGTGCTTGTTGTTCAGATGTGAGAGAGTAATTCCAGGAACTGTTTGGAAAATGACAGGCAGTGTTCAAAACCCCACAATGTTTTTTTCTAAGAAGGGAAATTGATTGACAAGCAGTTCCAAAAACTGAAGGACACTGCGAGGATTACCAGTATCTTCCCTCCTGGTTATATATTCTCTCTTTCTGAAGTCAGAGCCTTTGAAAAAAAATATGACGAGACTTCAGAAAAAAATGAATCCACCGCAAATGTACAAAAATTTGTCACCACAAAACCAGCGTTACCTAATACCAGTATATTGTTATGTGAGTATTGTTACTTTTATGCGTAATATTGTTAATGTAATAATATAATATAATAATATAATAACTGTAATTAATATAATTTTTAAAGTTTAACCATCATATTTCTGTGCATCTGTGCATACAGTACATGCATATACATTTTTTTTATTATGTGAAAACTATGGGTGCCACGGTATATTTTTGCTGTCCTGGTAATACTCACACATCTATGGCTGACTCAGATGGACCTGTGGAAATAAACAAACACAAATTAGTCATGCCATATGTTCCTTGATCATTATATACAGTATACAGTATACACATGGAGTCATTTTAAAAGAACATATTTATTGCTCTCTTGAATCTGATTCATCTGCTTAACCGACATTTCCACTTGCTTGAAAGAAAACGGATTGATTAAAAGTGAATTGATTAAAAATCAGTGCAAGTAATTATGTAGTTATTGTGTTATTACAATGTAATAAAGATGTAGGGAAAGTGTTGTTGGGCAGATTTGTCATTCGCTGATATGGCGAGAGCTCCATCCAATGTCTGGTCAATCAAACTATGAGTCATCAGCGAACACTAGTGTGTGTGTGTGCGCGCAAGTACAGTTCTTAAAGTTCTGACAGGTGGTTATGTGTCTATTAATATCATATATGAATGATAGGGAAGGAAAAATACATATTGGCTAGCTCTCCACAGAAATATTAGACCATAGACTTCATTACATCATTACATTACAATCAGTCGTAACATTACATTCTGTTAAGATATACTTTGATTATAATCAAATATGATAACAATTTGAAATAAATGGAAACAAATTTTTGTAAAGTACAATCCACTAAAATCCATGAATTCCTGCAGACACAAGTCTGATTTACAATGCAAATAACATCTTTTCATCACCCTGTAATGCTTAAAATGCTATTCAAAATGACTGTTTGATGACTCCACTAAGACCCTCACAAAGCGGTTCATATTTATTCATGCCCATTCCTGCCTCGGCTCCTGTTTATTTGTGTGTGTGTGTGTGTGTGTACCCATGTGAGATGACTCATACTAAAGCGCTGTTCAGATTGCCGTCTAACTCTGCTGATTTCTGAAGAATGACTGAGGACAGAACACACACACACACACACACACACACACACACACACATACACACACACACACACACACACACACACACACACACACACACACACACACAGTGAATCTAGATGTGTGAATGATTCAGTCCTGACAGACACTCAGAACTCCCATTCACAACATGAGAGCATCTGGCCAGCAGCCAGTGGTTAGTGGAGGAGAGAAAGATGACTGGATGGCTAAACTCACATGAGCAGACATGGCCTTGTTTACAGAGACCACACACAGCAACAAACAGACTCACACACTTGTGCACACAGACGTAAAGGTAGAAAAGCAGCACACTTACCTGCAGCTGTGCTGGCAGAGGTGGAATTCCCACAGCCCATGCTTTAAACTTTGCCAAAGTCAATCAAAGAGATGGAAATCCGAGATTACTGGAATTGGCCGGGAGAAGGATGAATGGAGGGATGAGGAGAGAGTGAGGATGAGGGAAGTGCAGTCTGATGGCTGAGTCTGAATGTGTCTAGTGTTTGTGTTTGTGTGTGTGTGTGTGTGTGTGTGTGTGTGTGTTGGGAAGAGGGCTGATAACGCTCTTGGAAAGGCAAAGCTAATTACAAGAATAAAAATACAGTGTGTGCAATTTTACATTCTCTTTAGATTAGTGGTTCTTAACCAGAGGTCAAAGCAAACTTGCAAAAAAAATTAATTATAACAAATTATAGTTAATATATGAACATTAATAATAACAATAATAATAATGTTTTTTGTTATAATTATAAGACATTTTTACCACTTTTTTTTTTGCATTTTGCATATTAATAAATACATTGACATATATAGTATATTAATATGTAATAAATATAAGAACAATCATAATTTTGCAGCACAAATGTATTACTATTATTATTATTAATTTAACAATTAAAATGATAAAACCAACATATAGTCCAAAATGTAAACTAACATTTTGTATTCTTTGCAACTTGCATATTATTACTATTTCTAATCATAAATATTAACATATCTAGTATAATCATCATCGTCATCATATATAAATTATAAAATATTAATAATATGTTGCTAATATATTATTAATAATCATATATAATAATATATATTATAATAGACATATTATCTTTAATTTAATTTTGTATTATAAGTTACAAAGGTTGAGATCTGCAGATAAACAACACAATAATTACAGTGATGTATACAGAAGTATGTTGCATGTGAAAATGGTAGAATGACAGATATAGATGGATTGTAGCTTATTAGGAGAAGCATTCAGCATCACACAGTAAATGTCTCAGTGCTCTCAGCCTTTTGCCAGTTGTTTTAGCAGGCAGGTGAGGACATTGACTAATTATACATGCTGCTCTGGGTGGAAATGGGTCTCTGAGTCGTGTACAACATAGAACAAAACAAAACAAATAAAAAAACAGAACACTATGGTGATCAAATGGCTAGAGGATCTGACCAGTGACATGAATAACGCCACATAGAGCATCAGAAAAGAATAAAGACTACAGCACAGTGCTTTATCTGTTATCTGTGGAAGCTTGCTGACAAACTCAGATTTGTAAGATTGTCAGAATTGAGATAAAGGTCACTTTTTTAAAAGAAATTCTGTGGTAGGAAAAAAACAACAACAACTGAGATGTAAACTCAGAATTGCAAGAAAAATAGCGAGAATGAGTTTTTATCTAGCAATTCTGACTTTTTTCTTCAGAATTGTGAGTTATATCTTGCAATTATGATTTTATATCTTGCATTTCTGTCCGAATTGTGAAATAAAAAGTCGCAATAACTTATTTTTTATTTATATTCCATGGTGGAAACAGGCCACCATAGTTATTTGATTTAGTGTGGATAGCAACTACTGATTAGATCTGTAAAATTGTCTTCGTCCTTTTAAGGTGGATACATTCTAGAATATAACTTATTTTCTTATTCTCTCTCTCTGTATTCAACCGGTAGTGAGTCATACACGTGGCCTTTTCACAAGCGTTACTTCTCTTCACTGTGCCTCCACTTACACTTAGATTAAAACTCCCCGAGAACGCTTAATGCTTTAGAGTCATCAGGTCAGTCTACAACTCCATTTAGACCTTGGACTATTCAGCGCTATTCTTAGTCACGGAAAGAAGGGCCGTTTTTGTTTTGTACTTTCCCATCACAGGAGCAGTCAATGATACCACAGGAACATAATTAATTGATTTCTCCCTCCTTTTTTTACTCTAGAATGGGTGTAGTGAAGGATTTGTGCAGCAGAGGGCAGTATATTAACGTTGTTAACAAGTGTTTATAGCTCATTTTACAGTAGGTAAACACATGTGATACTGGCATTCTATTCCTGGAACAAAATAAACCTCACACTAAGAGGCAGAACCTGAAGAGGAAAGTGCCTGAAAATACCTGGGAAGTGAAGTGAACAAACAACTCCAGCACACAACATCTAATTTAATGTCCTTTTGCTTGTTGGCCTTCAGTAAATGGCGTCACAGCCTCGTCTTTATGTTGGAGTTAACTCACATATGTCCATGTTTGACTCATGCTGAGGACAGGAAGTGATCCGTGTCCTAGTTTACCCTGAAAGCTCTCAGGCCTTCAGGCAGGACCATTCAGGAGAAAACAACAATTAATGCCTATACTTAAAAATAAAGTGAAATAGTTAACCGTGTGGAGGGCTAGAAGGAGAGAGGGGTTTTGCAATCCTCTCTTTACCTCTTTTTAAAAATGATTATTCCTATTCTTTACCATGACTGGACAGATCCAGTGCACAAACAACTAAACAATTATAAACGTTCTCATTTTCCACACAACTGACATACTCCGTTTCAGACCGGATTTCAGTCAGTGTTCCTCGCCGACATGTAAAAAAAAAAAAAAAGACTTTATTTGGGACTATTTTTGATGGCAGACGTGGAAAAAATACACAAGAGTGCTGTTGTACTGAATATCAGCACATATAGTGCAACATTGAGTCCAACAGCATTCGAGTTCCTGTAAAACAGTTACTTTATATTTATATACTATTATAGTTTTTTTTAACATTGATGAGCTTTTATTTTTACATTATCATTTTAAATTATTATATTTTTTTTTTGATTTTGACATTTTTATTAGTTTTTTTGTTATTAGTCTTTTTAAGATATATTTCTAAATAGTTTAAAATTAGATTTTTGTGCTTAAAATGTCATTTAGTTACCAAAGCGACATTCCAAAGTTTTTCGGCATGTATTTTATTTCAGCTTTTTTTTTTCAATTAACAAAAATGTTTTTTTTTTGTTTCAGTTTTAGTTAACGATAACATCACTGTGAAGTTACTTGTATAAATATTCATGTTGTAATATTTCAGACTGGTGCATTGATTTCCTGGAAAGCACATTAACCCTCTGGGATCCAAGGGTGTTTTGGGCCCTGGAGAAGTTTTGACATGTCCTGACATTTGTGCTTTTTTCAGTTGCTAATAAACATTTTAATGGCTAAGTTTAGTAGCACCATAACAAATAAAAGTAGACCATTTACAGATTCGATTGATGTATTGCTCTTATCTGTAAGATCAAAACTGAAAGTGTAATTTAAGTTCTTTTCGGTGTTATCAGGAGAAGATGCCACAAAACGCGTATCAGCGTTTGTCGACCCCAAAGGGTTAACACTGACAGTAATGGCTTGGACATTATACAGTACAAACCATTTACAGTCACTCCCACCTTCTGCAGTAAGTTAATGTGATGGCATCCTAATCTACATACATCACAGATACCATTTCTTCCTTTAGTATTGGTCTCTAGACAGAAGATGCTTTCAAATGCACGTTTTTTGGACTTGATTTATTGATCTTATCGCCTCCAAATTTGTTAAAACATTCAGTTGTTACCCAAAATCTCAACATTTGGCCCAGCAATTGTGTATTGTTGCTTGAAAACAAACACTTACTGTGGGGACCACTGAACAAACTGAGTTGATTAGATATTAATGGGCATCAAATTAAGTATCCATTAGTATTAATATTATAATTTTGCCACTCACATAACAATAAAATGACTGTTTAAATGACTGATAATTTTAACAAATTAAGAAAACCACTCATCCCAAGTCTTACCTCATCTCCGATGCCATCTTACCATCTGCCAGGTATTTCAGATTTCCTTGCAGGGCTAGATTAGAAATTATTAGCGTTTAACATCATTTAACAGGCCAACACATACATTTAAAGAAATAGCGAACAGTTCTCACAAAAACACAGAAACATGATTAAGGACCCTATTGCAATTTTAATGCAGACACAATCACCACACAATTGATCATTATTACTTGTATTTGTAAGGCACTGCCTGGTAAGGGAAGGCAAACAAGAAGCTTTACAATAAGCCATTGACACGGTCATAGCTAGACAACACAGAAGAACTGGCAGGAAGAGCGAGAAAAAGGAGAGAAGAATATGAAATCTTGGCAGTTGGTCTATATTTACAGTTCAAAGGCATTTCCTGCTGTGTCCATCATGCTCAGAATGGGCGGTGCCAGCCTCTGATTGGCTGCAGTGCGACTTTGTCACCGCCTACCAAAGGCAACACAAGTCACACTAGTAAAGTTCATGAAGAAACAATATTGTCCTCATTACCCTTTTGTCATTAAGAGTGTGGAGAGTTTGGCACATTTGAGTCAGAACATACAGGTAGGAAAACCGTACCATTTACATATTCTATTAGATGACTTACCATTAGCTGCCTTACCATTATATCTTTTTTAGTAATTAAATTACACTTTAAACTTGATCATTTGATACATATAAAACAACAGAAGCTTTAGGTGGTTGCGGACAGCTGCAAAACATTTATTTAAACTTTGGTAAACTCTAAATAAAAAACATAATTAAAAAAAAAAGAAAAAAAAGTTTGTGTTTTCAAAATAAAATAGTACCAATAAACAAAATTTCAATTCTAGGATATCATGATTTAATTGGCAAATGAGCCGCTCTCAGTCCAAACTCTTGCTGTTAAGGCAAAGTCGCGTTCGTATTTCATTATCACATTCAAGAAAATTCTCTACCATACATGTGTTACTTATTTCTTAAGAAAGGCAACCAGCAATGCAAACTTCCTTGATCAAATCAAATATTGTTGATTTAAAATACAGAATCATAACTGTGTCATAAAATAAGGCAAGCCATGTGTCAAAGTGCACATATATAAAAGCAAACATGGTACAAAACATAAAAACGCAACTGCTGGATCAGACACCAAAGCAAGGGGAGATAAAAGCTTCTGTGGCTTTTGTTCTGAGTGTCTGTGTGTCATGAATCAAATGCATGGATCAAAAATCATACGTTTCTTTGCATTGTGGCTGAATTAGAATCGGACTTTACTGATTCATTAACTGACATTACTGTACGCAATCACTGATAAATACGCTAAAAATATTTGGGAGGGACAAAAAAAAGCACTGGCTCGGATGTCAGCATCGCAAACACCTATACAAACTGATAGTGGTACCACAAACTGAACCGTGAGCCAACGGCATCAAAGCACCCACAGGATGTGACATCATCACTGCACAGGAATGAGAGTGGCACTTAAAATACACCGGAAATCAAAACAGCGGGCTTCCACAGAAACAATAATCAATCTCTTTTGTCTAAAGCCTCTTGCAGCCTTGAGTGTAAAAATATATTTACATATAATACTATTTTAATTCATCTACACAGGAACAATATACTGAACATCTGATTATTGGCATAGCAGAACACAAAAATAAATGTTGGGTTTTCATTGTGCAGGTGCTGATCTGAGAAGTACCATAGTGAGTTTTCGCTCTCCTCGACGGTTGTGATGTTCCCCTCAGGTCAGAGTATATTATATTGGTCCCTCTGAGCAAAGCTGAAAGCCGTGTGGAGAGGAAGGGTCTGCAATTAGTCTGTGTTCCTCCTCGCTTTATCTTTCACTCGCCAGAGCGGAGGCTCCAAAAACAAGAGTCCTCCAGAAGGTCTGTTCTTATTTCTGAGCCCATTAAATTGAGCTCCGTCCTGGGTTTAGTAGCACTTCCGTCTCCTTTCTTGAGTCTGGGCTCCTCGGCACTAAAGGTCGGTCACTTTATTCTCTAATGCGGCGGCAATCTGCTGCAGTCTGAGGGTCAGCTGTTTGCTCTGGGCGGCAGGATCGTTCTCCAGCGACGAGATGATCTATGGATGGAGTGGTAAGAGACAGAAATTTGTACCGTTTACTTGTTGATCTCAAGAAAGAAAGAAAAAGTGTACCAGAGTACTGTATGTGTGCAGGTATGGAAATGGCTGGAGTTCAACACACATACTCTGATGTGTAACAACACCTACCCCATCGTAGTACTTGCTGGCATACTGGTAAAGCTGGTGCAATGCAACCTGGGTATTCAACTTATCTGTATGAGACTGGAGAAAGATAAGGAGTTCAATTTGCCGTTTACAATAACATGCATGAAATACAATGAAATACAATATAATAATACAAAAAAATGACATACAATTTTAAAATTAAATAAAAATATAAAATAAATGAATGACATAAAAATAAAAATTTCACTAAATAAAAAAAAAATAAACATGAAAAAATATAAAAAATAAAAATCACAAAATATAAAACTGCATAATGCATAAAATACAATATGAACGTGAAATTATACATTTATTAATAAAACAAAACAAAATGCAAATTACATTAACAATAAAAATGACAAAACAACAAATTTTGGAAAATAATAAAATAAGATAATGAGAAAAAATTAAATGACAAAATATAAAAATAAAATAATAAAATACAAATTACATGAAATAAATTATAAACTTATAAACAAACTTACACGTGAAACTTCTGCAAGGTGTGTGTTCATGTCTTGGTCACTGACTGGAACCATCTGACGGATGCCTTTATAATAACTGAAGAGCACAGAGAACATGAGTGTGGTGTTGTTGTTGTTGTTTTTTCAACTGTGATAACACATGTACCAACTGATGAACAGAACAGAAACCTACTCATCAACCATCTTCTTGTAAGTGGAGATTTCTTTTGCATAAAGCAGCTTGTTGCTGGGAGACTCCTGTGAAGCAGAGATCAAGAGAGGAAATATGAAACAGAAAGCCAAGACGAAATTATAGGATTGATAAACTACAACTTCAACTCTTGCTGCTCACCCGGGTAAGTTTGTGCTCAGTCTTGGTGCAGGCGTCCATGAAGGTCTGGGCGATGACGGACAGAGAGGCGTCCACCACTTCAGTCACATGAACGTCAAAGATGAAGTGAGGGTTTTTCAAAATGTTCACCCAGAACCGGAGAGGCAGACTGAAGAAACAAACACACAGATCCATGTGCATTTATTTCTTTGCAGACGCGTTCTTATTAAATGACTTGCAAGGACAAAACAAAACTATAATTGAACATTTAAAAAATGATTGTTAGTATCAACATTTACAGGTGGAATTTAAAAAAAAAAAAGAATAAAAGAATAAAATAAAATAAAAATTTGTAGGACTGCAAAAATACAAATAATATATAAAATATCATATATAATTTAAATAAATATAAATAGTTTGAAGGACAGTCTACCAATCATTTCTTCAAACTACATTTTTTAAGATACTCAGGGCACAAATGGAAGTAAAATATTAATATAAAAACTGCCCAGATTTGTCAGTAACACTAAAGACAAAATGAAAACCCAAGGTAAAACTTTTTTTTATCTCAAGTCTATCTTTTAAATTAAGCACAAAGAACCAATCAATTTAGCTTAATGAAGACAAGCTCAACAAACCCTCTACTGAATAGAAATGTCATTTTATTTTAAATGAGGCACTTTGTCTTCATTCCTCCAGAGCTGTTTTTTTTAAATCCCTTGATCTAATGCATGTATCAGCACCTCCTCATTCAATCAAAGAACATCATTTTTCAGAGAGAGAAAAAAGTCATCTCAGAGTTTGGAGTGAGATTTTAATATAACAACATCCCAACGGCCCTTTTGGGAAAGGAGCTGCGAGCGATCCATACAGAGTCAATACCAGAGTCCCGTTGGCCTCGACTCAGAATAAACCCTTGAAAACAAATCAAACCCTTTTTTGTGACTAACCCAGCAGTCAAGGTTCTTCTGCAAAACAATAATGAGAGGAGTAATTTAATGGACCACTGATGGGGATGTGAAAGAGAAGTGTGCACTTCAAGCAGCTGTCAATCTCTCTGCTCATCGAACAAGACACACTGTGAATATTTTATCAGGGCTCAACAAAGCCTGCATAATTTAATCTCCTGAGTTAAAAAGGGTTCCGAGCATTTCCCTCCGGAGTTTTCAAATCTCTGCTGCACAGGACGGTTTATTATTATTGTTGTTGTGAGAACTGTAAAGTTGTGGTTAGTTATATGTGAACAAGTACCTAGTTATGAATAGATACTATTATAATTTGTCCCAAAAGTTAGGAACTGTGTTTTAATTCAATTAATTCATTGTGAAAGTTAACTTTTTAATCGCAAGAGTTCATGGGTCAAACCAGCATAAAATTCAGTACCATAATTGATAATGAAAGACAAGTAAAGACGGATGGCTGTCACGTCTGTACATGTGAACTGCCGCGCTCGTGTGAATTCATGAAGCAGAAAGCTGGTCTAGTCACAGAAAGAATGTCTGTCACTTTAAACAACCACCTCCTGCTGTGCACATATTGTACAAAATAATAGTGGCATCCTACTGGATATGATGCATTCATGCACAACACAGCTTTATTAACTGATGTAATGACACAGTTGAATGTAAATAATATATTTATAATACTATACAATAACATTTTTAAAAGGAACCCTTTGTCATTTAACTTTTATAATATAATATAATATAATATAATATAATACAATACAAGAGCCCAATGTTGTTTCGTACTCCACTGAATTTCACTGTATAATAATAATTTTAAGGAAAAAAAAAAAAAAAAATTAAATTTTTAAATGAACTGTCCCTTTAAGTGTTTCAAACCTGTTGGTCTTCCATATGTGGATGGTCTCATCATCAACGTTGTCATGTTTTTGTGCTTGTTCGTCCAGGAAGTCAAAGAAATACTTGACTGCAGGAGGAACCACGGTTCCGGAACACAACACACTGCGGAAGAAATCATCCACAAACTGCTGCAGCGTGCCCTGTAACACAAGCACATCACAGTGCATCACTATCTAATTCAATTTCCAATTCAATTCATGTGAATGAAAACAAACATTTAAAATGTAAGTAAATACCCAGTCTAACCCACCTTCATAGAGAGGAGTCTAGTCAGGTAAATCTCAGTGATGGCTTTCGTCGTGGCCTTGTCTTTCATACTCCCTCTCTTTGATTTCACTTCATCCAACTCATCTGCCGGTCTCACCAGGTGAAATACTTTATCATCCTCCAGCAAAGCATTTCCTGTTCATCACAAAACAAGCACATTTGAAAGACTGATTGCTCTTCCTGTTTGGAGAACAGTTATTTTAGGCATACTCGAGCGGCCCATTAGTCTGGGTTCAGTTCTAGTTCACTGTCTATTTAGTGCGCCAGCAGATTTAAGTCATTCTGTGTTTTTCTATCATTAAGGACTGTCAATATGTTTAGACTATTAAGGGGGATCAATAAGAAGCAATGCACTGGTGTCATTAAAATACAACTGGAGTAGTTTAAAGGTCCCATATTGTACACCTTTCTGGAGTTTTATTTGAGGTTTTGATGTCCTTAAGACGTCAACTTTTTACGGAAGTCACAACGGTTCGTGAAAAATAGCTAGAACTTTAAGCAGGCTGTGTGCATTTTACTGTGGACTGACTGTTTTGAAACTTAGTTAAATAGCCCCTAGACCTCAGTAATCGTGAAAAAAGCCAGGAAATTTCAGTTTTGACAATATGGGACCTTTAAGACTTCAGTATAACTGAAAGTCACTAACTTTCTTCATGGTTGTCTTGGTTCTGGTCGAAAGACTGCTGAGTGTGCAGAACTCGGGACAAGACCAGGGTGGCACCATTCCTCACCTAATACACACAAACAAAAATATAACACAACAGATATTCATTTTAATTAAGCAAGGAATAATATGACATCACACAAAGTGATCTACAACCAGAGAGAATTAAAAAAAAAATAATAATAATAATAATAATAATAAATAAATAAAATAAAATAATTAAAAATAAAATAAAGCCAGTGATTGAATAAAACAAAATACACACACACAAAAAATAAAATAAATAAAATAAAAATCTGTAATCAAAATTAAATATGTTTTATATACTTTGGGCACAAATAAAGTAAAATATTAATAAAAACTGCCAGGCTTGTCAGTAACACTAAAGACAAGATGAAAACCCAAGGTGAATTGGTTTGTGTATAACTCAAAATGGTGTAAATTATACTTAATATTGCACTGTTTATATTCATTTCTTTTTTTCTAAACAATGGATTGACTCTGAAATCCAAGTCTACTTGTAAAATTAGGAACAGAGTACAAATGAATAAAATAAAATAGAATAAAATAAAAATTAAGCACAGAGTACCAGCCAATATAAACAAACAAACAAATAAATCCCTGTGATGAAATAAAATAAATGAATTAATTACAAGTTTGAATCAAAATCAAACTGACAGTAATAGCACAGTGAAATGTGCTCGTCAAGACAACATTAATCAGAACATAAAATGTCAACTTTCAATACACTGTGAGTGTTTATGTGTGTATCCATGTGCAGTGGCGGCTCGTCGGGGGAGGCAGGGGAGGCACAGCTTCCCCAAAATTTTGAGGTGAAAATGGGAGGAAGACAATTTAATGTTAATAAAATTCACAATTCATTTCAGTTCATGTCTCAGAACGTGTATTTTTTGTTTGTAATTTCACAGTTGTAATACCATAAAGTGAAAGCGCCGCTTTTCTATCGCGAATGTGCCGAATCTGCTGATTTAATTACAACCGCTAGGTGATAGAGAAGGGGAGGGGGAGGCCGGAGGAGAGCTGAGCTCTCGTGCCTCTGTTGGTAAAAAAAATTAGCCAATCACCATCGAGTGTTCACTTTCAGCGCTGAGGAGTGTTGAGAAAAGAAACCTGGCAGGGGAGGCTAGCCTCCCTTCTGATATCAACCAATCATCATAGAGACATAAATTACGTGATATTAGTTTGAACGTCT
>NW_015541065.1:30217-62176 GCF_001515605.1 Sinocyclocheilus anshuiensis | reverse complement strand
GCCAGGTAAGTGAAATTATATTATCTTGCTGTATGTGTGTCGTTTTCTTTACGTTTTCTGACTAAAAGCAACCAAAAATCCATTTTAAAGTGGTTAAGCAAATAATAATAATAATAATAATCGGCAGGGATCCCAGACCAATACAATTAGTGTGCCTCCTCTATTTTAAAACCCACGAGCCGCCACTGTCCATGTGTAAATATGCACTCACATTGTAATGGGCCAGTGTGTTGATTCGTTTCCATCTTCCCTCCTTCTGTGATGTCAAATCCAGATCGGACAGGATCTGCCCTGTAGAGCCAGGGCGCCACTCTGTGGCAAGAAAAGGAACTACGTCTTACAACACAGTCAGAGAAAAAAAAACAACAAGCTTGGCACAGCATTACACTTGACAACCTGAGAAGAACAAAGTCCCTGGCTCCTCCTTTTAACCAGATTCATCTGTCTGATGGATGATGCGAGACATCGGCTTTAACAATTCAGCACATTTAGAAGAACAACTCATTAAGAACTGCAGGAGTGCCGACCGACATGCACAAGATCCCACCATTAATCAAACCGCTATCTGTTCAGAAGCGAGTCTTCCTCCAGTACTTTTAAATGCAGTGCATTGTTAATAAAGAGAGCTATTTATGTGTGTCACTTTCATAAAGTTGGAAGCTTTTGGAAATTTCCTGCCGTAATGAATCAAAAGTGCCGGGTGGTACGGAAATTCAAATGCAGCTGGCCAAGTCTAACCGAGTGCGACGCTGTCCACCGTGGGTCTCTGGGAGTAGGGCAGATTCCTGTACACCTGTTCGATGATCTTCTCCTTCACTTGGGAGATGGAGTCACAGTTCAGGACTTTGACAGGGGTCACATCGGGACCTTCGCCATGAACCAACACCTGCAGGGTCTAGAGAGTTCAAACAGGCTTTAGTCTACTGATACCAACTGTACAAAGATCACCACATCAAATACACAATTAGACTGAACAAACTGTTAGAGGCAAGAATCACCAATTACAAGTCAATTAAATCTCGGTTGCATGAGAAATTCAACAAAATAAGAGAGCATGTTTGTTTTCCCAGATCTCATGATTCTTTTTCCTCCAAGTGGTTTCCTCCAGCGGATAATGGCTGTTCAGTCCCAGAGGAGCAGTGTTACGCTCGTGAATGAGATTACAGACTCACTGCTGGCCAATAAAAGGTGTTAGGAGAACAATGATGGACACACTAACACTGTCTCCGCTTTTCCTGAGTCTCTCTTACAGCGAGACCCATTCTGTATTAACAAGCTTTCTCTTGAACAGGTCCCTTACTGACCATTTCTACAAAGAAACCATCTTTGTACAGTCTTTGTAGATATATAAGCCGTAAACAGACATGCCACACACTTCAAAACCAAGTTTGGATGCTAAAATATGTCTTACGGGTAAGAAATTATACTGAAAACCACTAGTACTCACCAAAACGGTGTACTCCACATCATCCCCTAGAAGTCCAGTGTCGTTCAGTGTGTATTTGGCTTTCTTCATCTTGGCATCAACTGGACCTTTTTCCACCTGGTGTTTAATGGCCTTAAAGAGCTTATAGAGCGGCTCACCGGCTGAGTCCTGTGAAAAACACATTAGTCAGCCTTCACAGCTAGAAAACAATTTCTGCAATTCTATTCATAGCATAACTGCTCACCTTTAGGAACTGGTAGAGACATATGGACATCCAGTTACACAACATCCTCTCCACAACCGTCTCGGACCTAAACAGGAAACATGGGCTGATGAATTAATTTGTCAGTACAGGCAATACCTTAAAAATGGCTTTAACTATTTTCTCACGTCCTGATAAATTATAATCTTCATTTGAACGATCCTGACACTGATTGCTTGAAATCCCCAAAAATATATTTTCTCAAAGTCTCGTTTGAGTGGCGGCACTGAACCACAAAACTTTCTATAGACTCCTGGAGCACAGCATGCAAAAACATACAATCCAATCTTCTTTTGAACGATCCTGACATTGATGGTTGACATCCCAAAAAAAATATTTTCTCAATGTCTAATCTCAGTGGTGGCACTAAACCACAAAGCTTTCTATAGACTCCTCGAAAACAGCATGCAAAAACATACAACGCAACCTGAACGATTCACAAACAACTGACTCTTATGAGTGGTTTTGTTTAATGAATGGTTCCAAAAGACATGTTGCCAGTCTGAAACACAGCCCTGTATAATTTACAGCATCAGCATAGAAAACATTTCTCTCTATGTAAGAATATGTAAGCAAAACGGATATTATAACTAACATATACCTGAATAAATCTACGACAAATCAAAACAGGAATCAAACTGAATTAAGAGCTTGTGAATCAGAATCAAAGTGAATCAGGAACTATCTACTAAAGTGTTCTGACTGAGTGGTTTCAGCAATTGCCATGCTGTTTCTAGGGTGTTTAGTGTGGTTGATAGGTGGTTGTTTACTAGCATAAACCAAAAGGGCCAAGTCTATGATATTCTGGTCCAAAGTCCAGGAATTATTTATCCGTATGTAAGTATGACTGCATAGAAATGCTAAAGCTAATTATGAGCAACAATAATGGCAAATTATGTGAATTTGTTATGGAGTTGGTTCTGACCTGCGGAGCATGAGTTTAGGGTTCTTGCTGTGGACGTATTCCTCCATCAGCTCCAGCAGAAGGGTTCTCATGATGTCTGTGTAGTACTCCAGCTTGCCATGTAGTGCCACCATCAACAAGGAAGCAAAGTAAACCTTATTCCTGGCATTGAACTCCTGCCTGCCCTCCAGGGTACGTATGAACTAAAGCACAAAGACATGAGTACATAAGTCAGCTTATACATCAAATCCAGTAGTATGTAGACATGTCAGCAGAGCAATTTTATTAGGTTGAGGTTGAGGGTCTCACATTGATGAGGAAGGTTTTGCTGTTCAGGAGATTGGAGAACTGGTTGAGCGCCTGGTCTACGATGGCTCTGCGGGATTCTGGGATGTCCAGCTTGCCGGTGATCATGACATCGTTGGCTCCATCTTTGGAGGGCAGGAAGAAAACGCGGTTGGTGTAGTTCTTGTAGTCCAGGAATGGGATTCGAGCTTCATTCAGATCACTAGTGTGGTCCTCCATCTCTATCATAAGATCTAAGAAACACAGAGAGCTAAGTTTCATATACAAGTTGAAGCTTTCAGAATTACAAAACCCATCCTTGCTCTTGCCTAAAAAGGAAATATTTGTTGACAAATAAAAATGGCATGAACTATATGAGAAGCAGGAACATCTCACCTGTGAACTCTTTTTTACAGCGATCACGGACACTCTCTTCTAAATTCGCCAGCTGATTTTTGATCTTCTCATACTCTCGTTCTGCCTGCTGGCTTTTCCTCCTGCACGTATGCAAACACAAACACTATTTTTTAAATTTCCTTGAATCTAATTTACTTCTAAGTTGCTGCATATTATTTTTAACTTAATTATTTATTACTTTTTAATGATAGTACAGAGAAAGAGGACAGGAAATGCAGATCATAGGTTTATTTGCTGTTCTGTCTTTGTAAATTATAATTTATGGCTTTATTATTTGTATCTCCTTAATTGACTGATTATTACTGATTATTAATTGGATTAAATACAATACCTGTTTTTGAGAGAGAGGAAAGGAAATCTAGATAATAAGTTTATTTGCTGTTGACAATCAGAGTGCACTTCAATTTTTGATTTTCTTTTATTTAATCCACTGATTATCTATTATCTGTTGACTTTTTAAAATTTTTTACCTTTTTTTATTTATTTTTTATTGATATTAGAAAGAGAGGACAAGAAATGATGGAGGGAATGAGACCGTATTGAAAGAAAGAAAAAAAAAATTTGAGCAATATGTCTGATGCGCTACTTTGAAATCAAAGTTATTAAGTTCACATTATTACAGTCTGGTGACGTATTTCCTCTCAAAGCGAACAGAGCCGACATTCCACTCTCCGTTTCCGAATATGATCTGAAAAAGACAAGAAACGTTGAACACAGGGTAAAACCAGTGAGAATAAGTGGGATTAAAACTTGAAGAGAGCCATTTCTGACCGTCAGCTCCATAGCCTCTGAGCTGGTGTCTCTGCGGTGGCGTCTGGAGGTGGATTTCGGAGGGCTGGAGGGGGCCACGAGGAACAGCTTATCGTCCTCCAGGATCGTCACCGCGCATGACACATCACCCACAAACGCCTGGGCCTCTTTGGCAGTCATGGCTTTAGAAAAACCTTTACCCTGCATCAGAGAAAAGCAATGAAGCAGTGATTTTTTTGAAAGAACATTCAGCAGTTACGGAAACGAAAGTCCCTTTAAGGCATAGCTTTTTATTTCATATTTTTCTAAGAGGCATCCAAAATCTGTCATTAGCAAAAACACTTGCATGAACGCTGATGATGCTGTTTTCCGTGATGGCTTTATCTGTCAGCGTATCGAACGAGGGGTCTTGATGGTAAACAAACTCCGTCAAGTTCTCCACCAAGTTGTCCAGCTGGATGATCGTTCTTAAGGACTGGTTTATGTATGTCTTGTTCACAGCCGGAGAGAGGAACTCCAATACGGTTTCGCTCTTGTTGCAAAATTCTTGAACGAACTGCAGGAAAGAAAACAAGTTAGTTTATCTCTGTATAAAGCACATTTCACAAATGTCTGAGCACTAAAAAAGAAATAAGACAGCAGGCTGTCAGCTGCGTGATTAATGTTGCTTATTAACATTAAGAGAAGTGAGACGGAGGAAAGGAAATATTAGGTAGATGCAGACAGAAGAGAGAGAGAGAGGAAACTCCTCAGCTTGAAACTGAGCAATGGGTTTTAACATCCAGACATTTTATCAAAAAAATGAAATTACATAAAAATGAAATGCTGATTTCTTTCTAATTTCTTAAGAGCCAATCAATAACATCTGACAGAACAAAAATAGGAAACCTGAAGATTTCAAATGAAAGCACAAGCGACATTGAGTAAGTAAATAAGAACTTACATTTCAACTTTTTCAATGTTATTGTATGGCTTCAAAAGACTGAATATAGAGCAAAATTTGTTTAGGTGCTTTTTAAAAATCCATTTTGAAGCCTGTGGTCAATACAAATTGGAAAATAACCGTTTGCTTTTTGTGCTCCATGGACAAATAACATCTAGTGTTATTTTAGTATTAATTTTAAACTATAATAACAGACATTAGTATTTTAAATCATATCTTTTTTTTATATTTTCAGTTTTCATTTTAAATGTAGTTTGTTTTAGCAATTTTATGGGCTTTTGTCATTTTTATTAGCTATAGATAAAGCGATTAGCGATTTCTATTTAGCTTTAATTTTTTTTTTAGTTTTTGTTTCAGAAATTTTAGTACTTCAACATGCTTTTTTTTAGTTAGTTGCCAAAACAAAATTTTAAAATCTATAATTTTAATTAATTAATTAATTATTAATTTTAATCTAATATTTATATTTTATTTTGTATTTATTTAAATTAACGAAGAATATTTTGAATAGTTTTAATAAACAACAACAGTAATACTGCATCAAGTTTGAATGACATAATGGTGAGTAAATTGTGACTTCTGAACTTTAAATTTACATTTTAGTTGAACTATCCCTTTAAGGAAACAGAATCAGAATCTTCTAATCCCAGCCTTGCTTACTGTAAGCGACCACAAACTTTACCACAGAAAGGTCCAAAAATGATCATTACAAACATTACACGCACCTCCACGTTGCTAGACTTGTGACTGAACTCTTCAGAAGAGGGCAGCACTCGCATGGTGGCTCTCTGCACCTGATCAAATCCAGATCCCATCACTATGATCTTACGACCTCCGCTGAAAACACACAAACATACACGCAGACATGTAATACTTCTGTACACAGCCATATATTCTCACCCCTGAACCATTAAATATATGTAGACATCTTATTTGTGATCATATTTTCAAAGACATGGCATTCAAACTTTGAAATGCCCAATAGTGAGGCTGTATGTGTGAGCGAGGCTTAAAAACGGACTTACCAAACAAAGCTGGCCCGTGGGGTGTAATCTGTAACTTTGGGATTGGTTGAGTATTCGAATCCGCTGACTTCTTTGGAAGTGTCCTTGCCGTACTTTACAATAACGGGCAACTTATCTGAAGGAATCTTCTGTCCTTTATATAGGCCTGTCATGCAGGTGATCTCCTGACCAAATGTCAACCTGCATTTTTAAAAAGCGTAAAGACACGATCAGAATTGGACAAAGATAAATCAAATCTGCTTTCTTACACCTAGTTACTCACACTTTACATGGCTCTCTGTCCACTGTGATGCTGATATCATCTATACTAGCCGTGTCTAGGTCCTCGGGGGGGGGGGGGGGAGAAAAAAAAAAAAAAACTTTGTTAACATTTCCTCACTCACAGCTCCAATAATAGCTTCTTTTTTTTTTTTTACATCAGTCTAGCTTTATTAAACATTAATAAGGCTATGCTCACACAGTCAGTGGAAGATATACTGTTCAAAAGTTTAGGGTTACTAAGATTTTTAAAGATTTCTAAAAGATCATGTGACACTGAAGGCTGGAATAATGGTTGCTGAAAATTCAGCTTTGCATAACAGGAATAAATTACATTTTTTTTAAAAATGAAGAAAACAGTCACTTGAAATGTAAATAATATTACTGTTTTTAATTCTTTTTTTTAATTAAATAAATGCAGCTTTGTTGAACATAAAAATACTTTAAAAATCAAAAATACAGTATCAGTTTCAAACGTACAACAGAAGTCTATCCTACTGAAAACTCTTGTGTTACGAATGCTGGTGAGCTTTCAATTTAAAATAGCATTAAAAACCCATTTTACTTTTAAAATGTGACTTATTTCCGAATGAAACTGAATATTCTGTTTGAAAACAAAAGAAAAATATATAAATAAATGAATAACAATAAAAAAAATACAACTAAATAAAAAAACTACTTAAAAGTATATTTTAAAGAATGAAAACACACCTTTTCCTATTAGCCTGGAATATTTCTTAAATAAACTTTAAGTAGCAAGATTTTCTTGGTCAACCATCTTTACTAGCTACATTATGCTGGTTAACATCATTGGAATTCCTCTGTGTTTAAGCTGGTCTTTTCAGGTGGGCAATTTACTTAAAATTTACATAGAGAAAGGCAAAAAGGATTGAGGAACATAAACAGCCACAAAGGACTCATCATAGAGAAAGCTTTTACCCTGTAAGTGAATAACACCTGCGACTGTCCTGTTCTCCCTCCTTCCACCTCTACTTCCACTGGCCCGACAAGGCTGCGCTCATTGGGCAGGTCTTCAGGAGGTGCTGAGGGGAAAGGCCCAATCTCACACACAACACTGAAAAAAACACGGGAAGAACTGAATTATAAGCTAAACGGCTCTTTCTAACATACAAGATGTGTTTTAAATGCTCTACACGACAAAAGTTACAAATAAACACCACTGTTCAAAAGTTTGGGCTCAGTAAGATTTTGAGAGTACATCTGTTAAGTCTTTTCAGGTGGGCAATTTACTTAAAATTTACATAGAGAAAGGCAAAAAGGATTGAGGAACATAAACAGCCACAAAGGACTCATCATAGAGAAAGCTTTTACCCTGTAAGTGAATAACACCTGCGACTGTCCTGTTCTCCCTCCTTCCACCTCTACTTCCACTGGCCCGACAAGGCTGCGCTCATTGGGCAGGTCTTCAGGAGGTGCTGAGGGGAAAGGCCCAATCTCACACACAACACTGAAAAAAACACGGGAAGAACTGAATTATAAGCTAAACGGCTCTTTCTAACATACAAGATGTGTTTTAAATGCTCTACACAACAAAAGTTACAAATAAACACCAGTTCAAAAGTTTGGGCTCAGTAAGATTTTGAGAGTACATCTGTTAAGCTCACCAAGGCTGTATGTATTTGATCAAAAACAATAATACAGTAATAATGTGAAATATTATAAAGTAACTGTTTTCTATATTATATATTTTAAAATGTAATTTATTCTTTTAATGGCAAAGCTGAATTTTCAGCAGCCATTACTCCACTCTTAAGATCCTTCAGAAATCATTCTAATATATTGATTTTGTGCTCAAGAAACATTTCTTATGACGTTGGAAACAGTGCCGCTAAATATTTTTGTGGAAACCACAATACATTTTTGCATGGTTCTTTGGTGAACAGAAAGTTCAAAAGAACAGCATTTATTTGAAATAGAAATCTTTTGTAACTTTAAATGTCTTTACTGTTTCTTTTGATTAATATAATGTTACCTTGTTGCATAAAAGTAATAATTTATTTTTAAAAAATCCTACTGACCCCACATTTTTGAATGGTAGAGTATATGCTGTGATACCCCATTCCTCTAATAAGGCAGTCATGCTGTACCTGGTACTGACGGAGTATCTCTCTGGCTGATGAGTACATGGCACTCCAGCTATGGTGATTCTCTTAATGTCCTCCTGCTTGATGCCCAAGTTAGAGCCTTTTATAGTGACAGAGATCTGTCCCTTCATCGGCCCATACCGAGGAACAATCTGGAATGAAAGCAGAACAGCACAGTTTAAAGAGGCCTATAATACTCAAAACCATATAATAGAGTTAAAAAGATCACCCATAACCATTGTGCCCTTGAGTGATCCAGCTGCTTTGGAGAAAATAATTTGCCAGATGACAAATAATAAAACACCATCAGGCGCAGGCGGTGCGATCATTAGAGTCTCAGATGGATTCAACAAAACACTACAGTGAGAGACTGAGTTTGTGACTACCAGCGCAGCCATCTATATATCATTTAGGCATGAGAAATGGAGAAGAGGATGAAAAGAAATGGTGTTTTCTGGTGAAGACGAAGAATAGAAATTTATGAAGTGCATTTGAACCAGGAATGGTGAGTTTGATAATAGCTGATGTCAGGCCAATGAGATATTCTTGGATGCATTTTGAGCTTAGCTTGAAGTGTGACTGAGTCTAGTGTTAGCAAAGTTCAAAATAGGGTCGAGAAACAGTATCGAGCAAAGAAAGACAAGAATTGTCCTCACGTCAGTGATCTTTGGAGGAGGACACTGCTTCAGCTCCTGGTTGCACAGGTCTCTGTAGATGCAGGATTTTGTGGTGTCGCACCAAACGCAGTTATACTTCTGATCAGCGTTCTTACACAGACTGCAGTCCTCACGTCTAACCGAACAGTTGTAGAGCACCACTGGGTAGAAAAATGGAGGGAACAAAACAATTCACAGAACTGACACTAAATTCATCATCTGTAGCAAAACATGCTTTAAAAAAAAAAACTCAAAAAAAGTTCCTCTAGTCTTTTTGTTTTGTAGAGAAATAAACATTTCATTAAACTGCTGTTTATCACTATGTTTCCGGAAATTGTGAGTTATGCAAATTAGGCTGTTTATTGTTGTATGTGGTGATTTATTAGTCACATTTAGCGCAAAGATTTTTGATGCTGTCAACAAACCGTCCAAATTAAATCTTCATTTTTTTTGTGGCCGATTAACACTGCTCAGAATATGTAGGCTGGCAGTTATATATTTAAAAAGATATTAGCTTTAATGTTATGTGGTTAGCTACGTTTAAGTAATACGTTCCGGCACAGCTTAGCGTAGCTTAAAGGGATATGCTTAGTTCATGTTTAGCAGATGAGCACTTTCAAAATGACATCTTCCAGTTAAAAAATGCACATCAAATAGACACCTGGATGACATACTTATGCTAGCTACATGCTATTAATACTTAGGTAGTTAAAGGGATAGTTCACCCAAAAATTTTAACTATTTGATTTTCAGAAATGCAGTTTTCAAAGTGTTCATCTGCTAAACAGGTCCAAAACATCCCTAGTTGGATATAAAAACAAGATTCAGGTGATCAGTCCCCAAGATGCCAATGATATATAACATATGCTAATCTCCTTATTTTAAGAGGTTTATCAGATGTTTATACACAACCTTTCCACATCTTGACGATCCACATGTTTACTGCAGCTTCTGTAAGCTATGATGATGAAAATTCATTTAAATGTACCTCTGAGGGTGCTGTCAATCTTCCTGTCCGTGATTTTATCCTTTATGTAGAACGTCACATTCACCTCTGGCTCCTTGTCATATTCAAACTGGCATAAAAATAGTAGAAAGTGTCATTAAACACACACACAGATACAGACAAACACATCACCGCATCTGGAACAACTGTGTGCTGCAGAAAATTCTCCCCTGCCAAAGTGATGTCTTTGTGTTTGTTACGCCCACAGAGGACTGAGCCCTACACACACGTGCAGCTCAATAGCTGTGAGTGCCATATTGGTTGGTGCTCAAACTCCAGAAACAAATCAATGTGTGAACAGAGAAGTAGAGAGTGAGGGAGACATAATAGGAGGAATACGATTGGAGCATACTGACCTCAAATCCCTCAAATCTGTACTTTGACCCATCAGCCTCCACAGTCACCTCGCCCACCTGTTTCATGAGCTCAGTGCCAATTTGAAAGGTTCTGGCCTGAGAGAGATGAAGAAAGAGTAATGCTGTTTATGCAGACTCTAATAACAGGCATTTTACTAAAAAAATCATGCTGACAAATTGCCTCACTGAGATATTGGGTAAATATATTTCTTTATTGCATCTTCATTGCTCTCTGAAATATTTGATTCTGATTGGTCGATGGTTATGGTTCTGTGATAAATTATGTAGCTTTGGCAAGTAATATATGAAGTGATACAAGAGACATCACACTAGCAAAAAAATATGGAAATTCCTTAACAGTACAACAGGCCCTATTTTACAAACTTTTCTTTTAGTGTAAAATCATTTGAATTTAATTAAATCAATATCTCACATCAATTTATGTACAGTATTTAGTAAGCATAATGCCAAAATGTCCAACTGATGATATACATTATTCTTTACATATCTTAAAAAAAAAAAAAAACTTAAGGATATTTTCCCTGCATACATTGTATACATTAATATACTAAACGTAACAAAAACACAATGTACAATAAGAAGTAATGCATGCATTTTACCCAATATTCATCCAAATTTTTGCCCTGAAATTGGATGGGGGTTTTAATTCCAACAGGAATAAGCAAGGGTTCTGGGATCTCAAACCGAGGACACCTGTCATCCTGCAAGAATCATAAAAAAAAAAATCTATTAAAACTGTTATTATTCCTCTTTTGTCACCAAAGATGATGGCTTACCATATAATTAAACAACAAACAGTCATATTAATTTATATACGCATACATTCATACATTAATATACTAAACGTAACAAAAACACAATGTACAATAAGAAGTAATGCATGCATTTTACCCAATATTCATCCAAATTTTTGCCCTGAAATTGGATGGGGGTTTTAATTCCAACAGGAATAAGCAAGGGTTCTGGGATCTCAAACCGAGGACACCTGTCATCCTGCAAGAATCATAAAAAAAAAATCTATTAAAACTGTTATTATTCCTCTTTTGTCACCAAAGATGATGGCTTACCATATATTAAAGCACAAACAGTCATATTAATTTATATACGCATACATTCATCCTAATATGACTCACCTGCATGTGTTGAATGATATGATCACCCTTGACAGTGTCATCTCTATCACTGCATGTGTGATCCTGAATATTCCATTGGCAGCCCCACTTACTGGTCACACATGCAATGCATCTGCAGAACACAAAACCGGCCAATCAAAAGACGAATCTAAATAAATGCTACATGGAGTACACATTTTTAAAAACACTGCCTGATACTCACGGTGTATTCTCCGATCTTTTTACCACGGCTGCACAGTTGTAGAACTCAAATGCACTAGATGCCACTTCAACGCCATCATTTACCGTGATCTTCACTGGCACTGCCACAAAATCTACACACATGCACATGGGAAATGGGAATCATATGGGCTTTTAAGGCAGTAGTAATTCATACAGCCAGTTCTGAATTGTTTGAGCTTAAGAGGTGCTAGATAAGCCAAGGTCATGGGTTCGATTCCCAAGGAAAGCATAGCCTGATAAAAGCTTTTGTAACTCTAAAATCAAGGGAAATAGGAATCATATCAGTTTTTAGGCAAGAGCATTTCATGTGGTCAATACTGGACTTCTAGGGTTCAATAGGTGCTAGAAACGCCAAGGTTATGGGTTTGATTCCCAAGGAAAGGAGGCCCTTATAAAAGTTTTCTGTAACTCTAGAATCAACAAGTTAAACTTCAGAATCTATCTGCTATTAGATTTAGCTTCAGTGTAATTGCTACATCTGATCAGTCTCCAAATAAAAAAATCACAAAACTAGCAAATTACAAACATGAAGAAATGAAAAACTTTTCATGCCTGACATGATTTTTAGGCATTCTGTGAGACAAACACCATCTGTTTGTTTATTGAGTAAAGGAGGCAGCGAGAGGACGGCTTCACAGTAGGTGATTATTAAAGTTAAAGACAAAAAGGATGCTCTCACCTTGTGTCTCAGGTGTGGGTGGTATGTTCTCAGAGGTCGGGAGAGCACAGATGACCCATGTGCCTTCCATAGTTGCGTGACTTTTGTAGCCATCAAACTCACAGTGAAGTCTATCAGGACTGCTGATACTGGGGAGGGAGGGGATGTCAATCATCACCTGCAAGTTTAAACCAGAAAATAAGGATTTAGGAAAAATAAATAAATAAATGTGGAAAAACATCAGTTCTCACAATTTTTGAACAGCGAATTTATGAGTGTTATAGTTGTTTATGATTTTTAAATATTGAATAGTGCGGAACAATCAAGAAAAAATAAATAATATTCAAAAGATGATAATAATAATAATAATAATAATAATAATAATTACATAACCATACATTTTTGTTGTGAAAAACACAATTGTAAAATTTGCTGACATTTTCAGGTTTTGCACGACTGTATTTCCCCTGAAA
The DNA here is from genome assembly GCF_001515605.1 of Sinocyclocheilus anshuiensis. Lineage (NCBI taxonomy): Eukaryota > Metazoa > Chordata > Actinopteri > Cypriniformes > Cyprinidae > Sinocyclocheilus > Sinocyclocheilus anshuiensis. Next base: position 49,276 of record NW_015541065.1, on the reverse strand, counting down.
TGCAATACGAAACAAAATAATATAGATTTCAGCAAACAGTAAACAAGTTAGAAGCATACTGCCTTTATTCATTACCACTGATACAGGAAGTTAATTACGGTATACAGGAAGCCTCTTCAATCAACCATGACCACTTGAGTTTCTTCTGAGACATATTAGAAATGCATGAAAAGTGCTCTGTGCGTTCATGTGGTATGATACAATAGTTTCAGACGGCTTGTTTAGTAACTTCACCATGTCAGCTTATGAAAAAAGGATTAGACTCTCAGACTGGATCTGTTACAGTCAGTAAATATCAATCTTGAGTCAATCCTTAAGAGGTTAGGGTTTGAAATAACTGCAGACCATATCACAGTGTGTGTGTTTATGAATGTGTTATGCTTTAGTACCTGTGTACGCTCTGTTTTCTTGCAGCTGATGTTGGGGGGCACAAAGGACTGAATAGTTACACATGTTTGTTTTGGACTCCACAACCAGACGTTCTCTCCTTCTGCTTTGCGACAATCCTTTTTCCTAGTACAACTGAAAGAGCAAAGCAGACAAACATGGGCAATGAGCCATACTGCATTCGCTTTAACTGGACTGCACGCAGATATCTATTACATACTGTAACAGACAAAACTAAGACTTCAATTACACCATATTTTAAACAATTTCAGAATCAGGTCGCTAAACTGTTTCCTGTTCTAAAACATACTTTAGTAGGGATGGAAGTCACATGACCCATAGGAGTCATGTGTCTTGTCATGTGGCAGTGTTACTGCTTGTCCTGTCCTTTACTGGACAAGAATGCTCAAATGATGTGCTAACACACTTACCGGCCTTCCAACACACACCAGCCACAATATGGGTCCCGCTGGGAGACACATGAGTGACAATCATGCCTCTGCTCACAGGCCTGCACTGGCACTTTGGTGATCTATGCAAAAGAGAAACAATTAAGACAACAGCCACAACCTTTAAAATGCCAATTTGTTAATTTATTTAAGATGCTTAATAGCTGATGCATCTGTGATTGAAGGTTCTGCTTCTGCATTAAGAGTTTAAGGTGCGATCACATTATCAAAAAAGGTCCACTGTCCATTGTCAAGCAATACATGAAATATTGCCACTTTCAAACTAAGCATCTTTCTGTTGGTCAAAGTGGGGAATTTGTGTGACCAACCTGAACACAAGCGAAATCCGTATGGGAAACATTTGACCCTCTTTGCACAGATTCCTATTGAAATGACTGGATTACCCACACCTTTAGGACCCAAAAGTCATTAAACGTCATAATTGTAAAGTGAGAGAGCTGCAGCATGTCATCTCTGCAACGTCAGAAGAGTCGTTTTGCTACATTTTTTTGCGTTTGTGTACAACTGTCAACTTATGGAGCAGCTTATGCATTTGAATTGAGTGTTCCACTTCAACACTCTCGGTTTCCTGCTTCTAATATATGGGCCATGTGAATGAGTAAAATGACTGACGGGAAGAGAGCGCCTCGAAGTCTTCCGATTGCCTAAAATGATATGACACAGCCTGCTGTTACATTTTTTGTGGCAGATTACAGAGTCTAGGGATGTCACATGTGATATTTCAATATATCTCTAAATGTACCACTTCATAAAAATTTCCTTCAAGATTTGCAAGCCTACATTATTAAAACAGGTTTTAACCAGTGGATGATCTCTGTTGACTTAATGTGATATATGAGTTGTGGATGTGTTCATAAACAAACCTTTCTGCCAGTGGTGATGTACAAGATATCCAAAGTTGAATTAAAAAATAGGTTTTTGTTCACCCCACCATCTGTGCGTTCCCCTGGAATCCTGTTATAAAGGTTAGGGTGGCTGGGGTCAAGATGCACCTGCAAGCAGAAAGTTAATTCATTCATTCATTCGGCAAATGCTTTTATCCAAAGCGACTTACAAGTAAACACATTATTACGGGGCAATACAACTAGAGCAAGTTCTAGGATTAAGTGCATTTCTCAAGTGGTTGTAGCTCATAAATCACCCATACTTGGGTTTGAACCAACAACCCAGCCCATATTGTTACCCACTAAGCCAGACCACCACAGCAGTCAAACCTCAAGAGCTTCAGTGAAATTTAAAGAGGAAAGAAACCAGATCCTGGAATGGGACTCACCTTTAAGACATCTGCTCCGCTGGTTCCCAAAAATGCCACAGTGTGCTCATTCTCCACCGCCACAGCTACAGCTGTCAGCATGTCATTTCGGGTGAAGATGGGTTTGACAGCCAGTGCGTACTCGGGTTTACTGGCTAGTGGAGACGGCAGGAACTCCGCGCCACATTTATATCCCTTCACCATGTTCTTCTGTTGGGCGAAAAGACATACCACATTCAGAAGGGTCACAAAACACCATACAACATGGAAGCAGAGTGGAAGAAACACAACATCTCACATCTCTTTTGGTCCTGCAGATGGCCTCGGTCTTGGAGATGTAGGGTGAATAAACAGTCTTTGGTTTCTCGTCCTCCAGAACTTCCCCTATGTAGCAGGACTCAATCACCTCCTCAAGCCTGGTGTTAATGCTGCTGAGCGGGTACATGCACAAGGCAGAACGGCCACCGTCCTCATCCGCGCTGAACACCGCAAACAGAACCTTATCATTGGGATTCGAAGGGATGATTTTCCTAGCCAAAATTTCTCCTGGTTTGGCCAGATATGCTGCTTGGACCTTGTTGTACGTGTTCTCCCGTTGTTCAGTGCTGACAGAGCAGTTGAGCTGAAGTTCGGTGTAAGAATAATAATGATGGTCATTCTCGCACAGGCGTGCTATAAATGTGATCTTCCTGCTGTCACTGGTGCCCGGAGTGCGCGAGAACAAGAAGTAGATGTAGCCATTGTCTTTGAAAGCATGGCGAAAGTCATGGAGGTAACGCTGGACGAAAGGACTAGCTTGCACAGTGGAAGCTTCAACCATGTTCTCAAAGACATCCATTTCTCCGTGCTCCTGCAGTAATCGGGTGCTGATGAGTTTCGAACTGTCCGAGCTACCATAGCCCTTCCCCACTAGAAATACGCTGAGGTTTGCATTAGTATGAGCATCTATAAAATAAGAAATAACTCCCACTACGGTAACAGACTCCTCTGTGCTGGCTACATATGTCTTCTCGCCTTTAGTGTCACTGTAGTACACCGGTTTGTCCACGCTGTTGAGGCTTACCAAAGAACAGATGCCCCTGAAAAGGCTTCCGCAAACAATCAAAGTGCCGTTGGCGGAGTTAACCAGTAGGAGTTTGTTGATGTTGTACATATCCTTTGCATCAGTGCACTGTGCAGTGATTGGTGGAGTGCATTGTGGGTTGTCGTGCCTAGGGCCTGTTACAGCACTGCTCTCCTTCTGCAGGTCATAGTTCAGCTGATAGATGTTATTAATGGCACCCAGGTAAATTCGACCAGTTTGAGGGTCCTGAATGACATTGTTGATGACGGTATCAGACATGAAAGAATCATCACAGCAAGATGAGCCAAAACACAGCAGCAGGGACAACACTGCCAGGGTCCTCCACGTCATCTCTTGAAGAGAGAGAAAGAAAACAAGACACATATCACATAAGAGTTCAGCGACCAAGTTACATGCCTGTGCAAAAGTTGTCGCCAAAATGCTAATTTATTAAAAAATACATCCAATTCATAAATACAGACTTGAATACACCTCTCCTATAGTGAGCATGTATTTAATTTCTGAATGAAAATACATTTTGATATTTGGGGGGGGGCATAAAGTCAGAAATGTCAGGGTGATACAACTTTTTGATACTTGGCGATACTTTTCAAAAGTACATGAATCCAACATGAATACAAGGATGACATTTCTAAGAACTTGGAACATGACTTTTAAATTAAATTAATAAAAGATTTTCATTTTAGTTAACTTGTCATTGACCCAACAGAGATGCTTGCCTTAGCAGGCAGCACTAATAAATTCACTGACATCTTTTTGGATGCTGGAGAATTTCTTTGATATGCATCATTATACTATAGTGAAGTAAGCACTAGTCAAAAGTGATACCAACAAAGACTGTTAAAAGAAAAATCGATCGGGCCTCTCAACACTTCACTCAAAGGCGTTGCAGATGGCTGCATGACTTTACACGCCGATACAAGCGAAGCATTTCTAAAGAAGCTCGTCCTCCACCCCTGCACTCCTTTCATTCTTCTTTTCTTCCATCCCCTCAGCACTTCAGCTGGTCCTAAAAACACTGGGGCGGAAGTCAAACGCTCATCAAAGCAATCACAGGGCAGCCTGATTCCAGCATAACAGAAGGTGGCTCAATGAATTATGGGTACAACCTCAGCAGGGGGGCCAAACAATCCTGTCCTCCTTCCTGTAAACAACCCCTATAATAACCAGCACAGCATGCAAAGTTATTTTGTTAGACAGGAAGATCTAATCACAGTCGTTCCTTATATGAACATTCTTGAGCTAATTTAGATGTTTACAATTTTCAGCTTGCAAACATAGTTGGGGTGATGAAATATTAACCATATTCGCTCAATATTCCTGACCATTCCATGAATTTGCCTAAACGTGGTGACAATCCTCTGGAGTGGACTTCCACACAACTGACTGTGATGTTTAGACTGCCAGAGCAAATACTTTCCCTGCAAATCGAATGGCAGGAGTCTCTCAGACACCATGATCCTGTGCCCAGAGCTCATAAAGAATTCATGCTAAGAGTTTAGTGGATATTACAGCTCTTATTGGCTTTAATGACGGGACTCCAGAGACACGATATGAGGCAGGGCAGAAGTGCCGGGCTTTTTCTCTTTACTTAGTGTCTGTCAGAGCTCTGACGTGCAGAGTTTGCAATGAGATTAGAGGTTACTGTGGGGGGAGTGTCTTAAATTTTGCTTGTGTGTATGCGTGTGTGAGAGTCTAGTGTTAACTGTTAACAGGAGGCGGTCTTTGCTGCTGATTCAGAGCACATGGGTGATTTGTCTGGACTGTGCGGCTTTAGAAAAAAGTGACAGGAAAGAGAGGTTTTGGCAAATCGTCAAATTTTATTATGAATATTTAGACTGACAACCCCCCCTCCCCCTCCCAAACACAAGACCAAATTATTAACAGGAACAATGATGCCAGTCTCTCAGTACAGAGTTGATATTTGTGCTGAGTGTGCCACACGGCTCTGACTAAGCAAGTCATGTGATCACAAAAGAATGCACTGTGCCTTATGACACACTCCTTGATTTGCGTGTTAACACACACAAACATTAGTCATTGGTGGTGCTTGCTAAGACAGACTTTCCTGTTGCTAGCACATTCTCAAGTTTTGTCCTAACTATTATGTTCAAAACAACAGTTTTTAAGAAAATAATAAAAAAAAATAAATAAATAAAAGTTCAAAAGAATGTTCATAAGAAAGTGCAAATCTTTAAAAAAAAGAAAAACACGTTGAACCAACACTGGACTCCACTGAATGTCATTGTATGGGGGAAAAAATAAATATATATATATATATATATATATATATATAAAGAACAGAGAGATTTTTTTCATAAAATTTTCTTTTTCTAAAACTTTAGGTTCTTTATTGGAATCCATGGTTCCATGAAGAACCTTTAAAGTCCATGGAACCGTTTCACTGTATGGAACGACATGAGGATAAAATAACAGAATTTACATTCTAAGGTGAACTATCCCATAAAGTGTGAAGCTATAGTGACTTTAAAAGTTAATTTAAGACAATTTTTTGAAGAACAACTTTTTTGTTATTGGCAAATTTAAGGTCCCAGAATATCACAGAAACCTATGGACAGTGGAACACTCAGCACCGCCATGAACACATTAGCAAGCATCCTTAAAACCCTAGCAGCCACATAGCAACTTGCTAAAAACCACTTAGAACAGGGGTGTCCCCCCTCCCCCTCCCAAACACAAGACCAAATTATTAACAGGAACAATGATGCCAGTCTCTCAGTACAGAGTTGATATTTGTGCTGAGTGTGCCACACGGCTCTGACTAAGCAAGTCATGTGATCACAAAAGAATGCACTGTGCCTTATGACACACTCCTTGATTTGCGTGTTAACACACACAAACATTAGTCATTGGTGGTGCTTGCTAAGACAGACTTTCCTGTTGCTAGCACATTCTCAAGTTTTGTCCTAACTATTATGTTCAAAACAACAGTTTTTAAGAAAATAATAAAAAAAAATAAATAAATAAAAGTTCAAAAGAATGTTCATAAGAAAGTGCAAATCTTAAAAAAAAGAAAAACACGTTGAACCAACACTGGACTCCACTGAATGTCATTGTATGGGGGAAAAAATAAATATATATATATATATATATATATATATATAAAGAACAGAGAGATTTTTTTCATAAAATTTTCTTTTTCTAAAACTTTAGGTTCTTTATTGGAATCCATGGTTCCATGAAGAACCTTTAAAGTCCATGGAACCGTTTCACTGTATGGAACGACATGAGGATAAAATAACAGAATTTACATTCTAAGGTGAACTATCCCATAAAGTGTGAAGCTATAGTGACTTTAAAAGTTAATTTAAGACAATTTTTTGAAGAACAACTTTTTTGTTATTGGCAAATTTAAGGTCCCAGAATATCACAGAAACCTATGGACAGTGGAACACTCAGCACCGCCATGAACACATTAGCAAGCATCCTTAAAACCCTAGCAGCCACATAGCAACTTGCTAAAAACCACTTAGAACAGGGGTGTCAAACTCAATTCCTGGAGGGCCGGAGCCCTGCAGAGTTTTGTTCCAACCCTGCTCCAACACACATTCCATGTCGTTTTCAAATAAGCCTGAAGGACTTGATTAGGTGGATCAGGTGTGTTTAATTCCCTCCAGGAATTGAGTTTGACACCCATGACTTAGAACATCTTAGCAACACCCTGGCAACCACCCAAAACACCCTAGCATAGTGACAGCAAGTGCTCCAAACTCCACTCGCAATCTTCAGTAAATTTAGTTTCGTCTACCGTCATACACAAACAAGCACACATTGCCATAACATCCTGCCTACATGTGGCTCCACTGAAGCCCAGCCATGTGACCACCACCCACCTTCAAAACATCTCAACAAGAATGAGTAGGAAGTGTGTTTGTGTGTTTCTGTATCGCTGTATTCCTTGGATTTACAACTGAGGGCATGGCTCAGATAGTATTTCCTTTATTTCTCGATGCTTTTTTGATCTGGAGCCAAACCAAACACATTTCCTCTAAATTACTTTAGGGCTATCTCAACCTGAGCTGCCCATAAATGAACTCGCAAAGTATGAACAGGAGAGGAGGAAAAGAGACCTGCGTTTGATGCTCATGTTGTGAGTGGGAGGGTGTATTGCAGTTTGGATCAGCAGCACCAGTCTGTTATTCCTTCTCTCTGTGTTAAGAAACAACATGACCGGTAGCTCAGTACACAAGCAGACAAGTGCTGAACCAGCACTACTCTTATTGCGGGGCATTACACTGAAATTTCTCTGCCGAGTTAATAGTAAACCCCACATCTTCTCTGAAACTCCCTCGTAGACTTCCCCTCTGGCATACAAACTTTGTTTGACCCTCCGTAGCAGCTTGTTTCCTCACTCTCTCCACAGTCAAGTTCAGCTAACTCATTTATCATTTACAATATTCCCTCATATTTTCCACATTTCTCCTTTCTCCTGTCACAGCTTAATATGTAGAGACACCTATAAGTAACCTATTCATTGGCTAATCTGAAAAGTGTACAAAATGTAGTTCTGCAGTGCTATCAAAACATGGTTGTTTGTTGGAGGATTTACCAAACAAAGCAACATCGGCCCAACCCATGCTGTTAGTTTGCCGATGGCAGATCGGGGTTCGTCCGGGAAAACTTACTCAAACAAAATGTCATGTTTTGGTTGGTTTGCATGGTTCAGTTATTCCCTGGTAGATGGATGTTACTACATTGTCCTGCCAACAAAAAGCGAGTGCATAAAATCACAATAATTTTTTGTACATTAGGGTTGCACATATAAAGTATATTGAAATAAAATATTGTGATATGGCTTAATGCGATAGTTAAATTGCAAAAGCTGCAATTTAATGAAATAAACATATGCGCTGCCTGTTTGACCTACGCTGAAACATCATGAGCTGTATGCGTGTAAATGAACATAGTGCTGCGCTTCACTCTGAAAGTGGCAGCTCATGTATTTATTTTCCAGGCAAATGGCCAAAATAAATGTTTGATGGTTTAACATTAAAAAGAAGAAGAAAAATTTGGAATTTTACAGTGTACGATAAAATAAAAATGAAATATATTTTTATTTTATTATTTTATTCACTATACTCTTAATTTTTTTTTATTTATCCTTATCATTCAACTTTGTTAAAGTCTTTTTTCAACTTGAAAAAGTAATTTTTCTATGCAGATGCACTCCTCAACAAAATAACCCTTAATCACTCTAGAATGATTATATCCAAATATAGCTATTCGAGTCATTTTTTTTTTTCATATTTTTTCATACTGCAATATGTAGCACAGAAAAACTACATATCACAATGTCAGCTTTTTTCCCTACATCGTACAGCCCTATACTTTACTCTAGTAGATGTTTTGCCCAATTTTTGGAGACCTCTTAAAACTGCACATGCTAACCAATGCTATGCAGATAGATTTCTCCAGGTTTCCAGGCCTACTTGGATTGAAAACATTTATTATTTTAGTTATTCCGTTTGGTGAAGCTATTGGCATATAATTACACACTTCACCTTTAAAACTTGCTGTTTGGTAATGCAGAGTAGGATGGGCAGGTTCTGTCCTCCTGTCATGGCCGCCTCTGCCTTTGCTTTTCAATGACAGTCTCCATGGACGGCTCGGAATGATTGACGGGTGAGACAGGCAGACTAATTAAGGCTGGGATCAGAGGGACCACAAGTGGCTGGACATGCACGGGTAAAATCGGGCCAGTTCGAGCTCTTTTAATATGTAAAAGGGAGAGATTTAAGCTATCCCAGACTCTTGGGAGATTTGCCTCTCACTTTGGCTCTGTCCCAAATGGCACATTCAAAGTGGACTTATGTGGCCTTCATTGGCATGTATCTGTGAAGTCAACAAGACTGTATGGTATCACAATTATAGTTTAAAAGGGTACAACATATCATCTTAACCAAACGTATCAGACAGTGGCAAACAAGATATTCAAATGTGAGTTTAAAATACACTCCATTACTTTGTCAATGACCTGAATTTTGCCTATGTATCAATGAAAATTAAATGAACAGCTTACATTTTAATTGCTTCTTCAGAGAAATCTAACATATGACTTCAAAAGACATGAAATATAGTTTACAGACTATTTTTATAAAACATGTATTGCAATTTAGTGTCATTTTGGAGCTCGGCAGCCCATACGGCCCAATCAATTTTACTTTGTGGATAATCAGGTCACGCTAAAAAAATAAATTCATAAATAAATAAAATAATTTGAGTTTTCTCCCATTAGCATCCTGACATTACCAATTTTATAAAAGATATATGTATTATTTTTAAGTCCCATAAAAGACCATTTTAACACAATTAAGATATTAATATTAATATAATATATTAATGTTAATATAATCACTAGTGATCATCAGACTGTGTGTGCGCGCGTGTGAGTGCGTGCATGCGTGTGTGTGTGTGTGTGTGTGTGTGTGTGTGTAAAGTCATATTTTGAGAACAATCCAGCCAGGACATTCCTCAGCATGTCTCCTTTCTTGTTTCTTGAAATAAACCAAGCCATACGGCTTGAAATGACATGAGGGTTAGTAAATTATAATAGAATTTAAATATATAAATATACAAGTTTAAATATACATCTCATATCCCTTTAAAGTGTTTTGTGTCTGACTGGAAAATGAAGGGGACTCGGGACAGAGATGCAGCACGGACAATTAAAGTGTTTACGACTGAGCAAAGCTGCACTGAGGCACTTACAGATTGAGGTTAATAGCAAGAATGCCCTTGTCTAACATGCGTATATGTGTGTGTGAGGGATGAAGAGAGAGCGAAGGAGAGTGTGTTCACTACCCAGCTGGTCCCAATCAAGTGAGAGACGAGTGCAAAGGTTAAGGTAATTACTCTGGCTGGATATGAACTAGTTCAGGGCTCTGGTGGTCGCCAGGAGGATGAAGGGGACAAACAAACAGATAAAGAGCATCTCACCCTCTCCGCTAGACAGACTGTCTGTATTTGTGCCTTTATGAAGCTGCTGAATTTACCCTCTTCCTCATTAGCGTTCCTGAAACATCTCTATCACAATCTCTGCCTCTTGCTGTCTTTCCCTTTCACGCTCCTGCTTTTTTGCGCTCAATCACTGGTGCTGCAGATAATCACTCCATTCTACAGCTGTCAGCTGCAGAGAGAGAGAGAGAGTGAATGGGAGATGAAAGTGAGTGAAACACGTAGCCCAGGCTTTCATAAGCCAGGTTCAAGCGCAGAATGCCCAAATGCAGTTTAGTTTCATAAATCTCCTCAAAAACAATTTTGATGCAATTTGTCAGCAGCACATCAACTGCTGTTACACGGGCAGGGATCAAAGTGGAGCGTGCATGTTGCGCGAGCGTGACGTGCATGTTGGAAGATCGTAGGATCAACGGAGCCATGAGGATAGAGAGTCTGTGTTATGCTAATGTAATCTAAACGACTCTTGTTAAGGACAGAATTCATTAATGTCCTGGTATATCAGCCATCCCCATTAATCTCCAAAAACGACAGAGATATTTAGGAATTCACGCTGAATTCTAGACTTTGGAAATATTCCACTGACTAATTGAAAATAACCACTGGAATGGTGCTCGAGGTCACACATCTGACTTTAGTTAAGTGCAACTTTGGAGGAACAGCAAAGGTGCTGGGGGTCGACAGAAATAAATAAATACATATATTTATATATATATTAGCTGGGGTTTGCATGGGCCCTGTCTGAAATCGTGTAAATAGTACAAAAAAATAAATTAAACAAAGATAGAAATTAAACAATGTTTCGTTTTTTCAAGTTTGTAGGTATTCAGGTACAGAAACTGAATAATCAAATGTAAAATGGCATTGCATAGTCTTCACTGTATAAATGAAATATAGATTAGTTCTTGTTAAAACTACAAAGTAATTCAGTCAAGAGCAGTGAATAGCATTACACCCCTTATATATATATATATATATATATGTGTGTGTGTGTGTGTGTGTGTGTGTGTGTGTGTGTGTGTGTGTGTGTGTGTGTGTGTGTGTGTGTGTGTGTGTGTGTGTGTGTGTGTGTGTGTGTGTGTGTGTGTGTGTGTGTGTGTGTGTGTGTGTGTGTGTGTGTGTGTGTGTGTGTGTGTGTGTGTGTGTGTGTGTGTGTGTGTGTGTGTGTGTGTGTGTGTGTGTGTGTGTGTGTGTGTGTGTGTGTGTGTGTGCGTGTGTGAATAATTTCTAATGATTTTAAATTTAATAATTTGTTTTGATTCTAATTCAGTGGCAATAAAAGGCAATTATTTTAATATATTTTATGGATTTTATTTTGTTATTTAAAGCAACTCATGTTTGGTCAACTCATGTTGTTTATAAAGCTGCTATAATGATAAAATTTTTATTGACATTAATGTCACACTATTAATAAGACACATTTTTCTCAGAGTATACATGGGTATTACTACATGAATATTGAATATATCCTTATTTTTTTAACATGGAAGTAAGCGCTTTCCAGTTAATGTGCGAGACTTTCGATTTATTGACCACTATACTGTAGGTAAATAACTCAAAAAAAAAAGTGCTGTATAAAGTAAAACTATTTGCATGAGTGTTTATGATTATGAAAATAAAATAATATCATGAATATAAGTTTGCAATACCAAGTACCATAACATCTTTTGTACAGCTAAAGTAATTGGAAGTGGCACTGGAAACTTTTAATTCAAGTTAAAAACAGCCACACCTGCTATTATGTTTAAAATAGTGTAAATAGCTTCCATTATATTTAGAAAAGGGGTCCCTTGCAATGGGCTATTATTTGTGCATCTTTGACATCACCAAATTCGGAAACCCCTTCCCTAAAAATGTCCAGACAGCTATTGGTGAACATTAGGAATGCATTAAGAAAGAAAGTAATAGCATCAGTTTTGACTAAATTTGGACCTATACATCCTAAATGAAAACTGACCTATGGTCTGGGGCGACTCATCCACAATTCCAATTTCACATTGCCTCACTCACACCTGAATAACTCAAACACTAACACATGTTGACAAGTTTGGTTCCTTTGCAGTCTGCTACACAGAAACAAACTCATGGCATGCACGTATGTGCACAGACACACACAGGCAGTGGCGTGAAGCTGTGTCATCTCTCCCAGTGGCTCATGGAGAACAGTAGGCATGTTGATTAAATTTGACTGTTCATTGTGCCGAATCTATAATTCTCTCCACTTCAGTGCCTAAGAATACAGAGAGGATCCCCCGAGCCATTACCTCGGATATGCATGCGCACACACAAAGTTAAGGGATTGTCTTCGCACCTCTGTGTGCCTCAAGTTCGCCCAAATGAAACCTCGACGTGAATACGAATAGTTTACAATGTGCGCTGCTGTACTAAGCACCACTTTAAGTACTTTTATCTGGCAGGTCCGTGATAATATAACAAAATTGAATACTAAAGAACCGTTCGCTTCAGAGTGCCCTTGAAGTAATGCTAGGGTAGATGGTTCCCACTTAGCGCTAGCTGTGAGCGATTGTACGCGTGTGCTAGGATGTTAACAAAAGACTCAGAGAGAGAGAGAGAGAGAGAGACTGCTGGAAAGGAAGGGAGAGGGAGACAATTAGAGACAGAGGAAGCCAAGTACGACTCGGCACCACCACGATAAGGCCGTCTTTGTGTGTGTGTCCGCTGGTGGGATCGTGCCCCTGATGGGAGTGTAAAATAACACAGCGATCCACATTCCAGACTACTGGCCTGCAAACTTGGCTTCGCTTACCAGCTAGAAGAGCAAAAACAAGCATTTAGATGGAGGAAGAGAAGCAAAATGAATGAACAGATGGGTGAATAAACAAATGAATTACTACATGGCAAAAAAGTACTTGGACGGTCCTGGTCCTTTCTAATTAAAGGGAGAGTTAATCCAAAAATGATTTACTCACACTTATGTCATTTCAAACCAAAATGTACTTTGAAACAATTGAAAAATTGCTAGTAAATCTCACAAATAATTACAAAGAAATGGCAAATAACATGTCGAATTAAACATGAAATTAGGTGGAAAGATTGAAAGATTTTTTTATTAGAATAGATTTATTTACAACTTTGAATAAAGTACAATGTATAACTGTGGTGAACACACAAAAAAAAAGTATTTTGAAAAATGAAACATTTCAGGGTTTTTTCACAAGTGATATTGTTCATATGGTTTTAAGTTGAGGGGCCAAACGCTCTAGACCAGGGGTGCCCAAACTCGGTCCTGGAGGGCCGGTGTCCTGCAGAGTTTAGCTCCAACTTGCCTCAACACACCTGCTGGTAAGTTTCTAGTTATATATATATATATGCCGCGATGCAGTAAATGTTTAGAATGTGATATTGTTCAACATATGATTTTTAACACAAGTTGAGATGCCAAATACTCTAGTTAAGTCAACTTATAAAGTAGTTGAGATGGTAAAAACTTTACATGTTAAGCTGAATGAAAAAAATTCAGAACCTGCACATTGTATGAACAACTCTGGCACAACTAAACTTGAATGTTGAATTAACTTGAACGTTGTTTTGGTCCCCATTGACTTTCACTGGAAAAAAACAGTTACAGGTGCATAAAGTCAAGCATACAGCAAACAATCTTCATAAACTAACACTGATAGTAGAATTATATGGTGTAATCTTGCAGTTAAGGAGTTAAAAGAGTGGAGGAAGAGTTTGTTGACTAGTTTAGGGGGCAAAGAGTTTTCTCGGAGGCAGTGAAGCAAGGAAAAGCTTCCTCCGTTATCTATCCCTCCTTCTCCATCCCTCTCTCTCTCTGTTTTCCCTCCAGCTATGGAGTTTACTGCAGAGATAACGTATCTTTTCCACTTCATAGGTTTCCTAATTGCTCTCACTTAAACACACAACCGGCAGCTCCATCCAGAACACATTGTATTAATAAATTACACTGGGGTTTAATCAGCCAAGACTCTAATGCCGCAGGCCAACACACACGCACACACACCTTATTAGGTGTGACTCCCAGAGTCTTTCCACAGAAAAGTCACTCTTTTGCACAGGATTGTGGGTAAAAGTCAATAACTTTACCAGGGCTGACAGATTCAGCAGTCTTCAGAGAGATGAGGAAAGAGATAGAGAGAAAGAGAGAGAGAGAAAGTGATTATTACTGCTAAAGAGGGTTTTGGGGAGCAAATAATACAATAGAAATCTGCCAGAAAGATCACATAGGGGTCAATTCAATTTGCCCAGAGCTGAATTTATCTGTAAAATCACTGACTAGTGATACGATGTCATACTGGGCAGGTCAAATAAGCAGTGGATATTTTTGACATTATCGACATTGGTTGATAGTCTTTACTCAGTTGATTAAGAAAAGTAGTAGTTCCATCTGTGTCAGTCACGAAACCTGCCATCAGACTTTTCGACGGATACTTCACTTTTTTTTTTTAAACTACACAGAAAAAAAATTGTGTACAAACAATTTTCACTCAGAAATTGCTAGTAAATTTCACAATTAACTACAAAGAAATGGCAAGTAATATGGAATTAAACATGACATTTTTAAGTAAAAAAACAACTCTAATAATCTTTTTCATTTGTAACTATTTACAACTTTGAAAAATCTTTTAATACAGTGTAATATTTTGTTAATTTGAAGTAAAATAAAGATAATATGTTTTAATTCAGCAATATTCATTGCATCTTATTTGCTATGATTACATGCATTTATCTAGCCTACAGGTTTTTTTTTTTTAGGTAGGCTGATATACAGTAAAGCCTATATATATATAATATTGCATAATTAAAAAATATACAAAGCATTGCTGCAATAAAACAACATGTATTTTACATAATATTTATACATAACAATAAGTAAAATTACTGATAAAATATTTTTTTGAATACTGAAATATATTAATATTTCTACACTGGAAAAAACAAACTAAAAAGAAAAATAAATCCAGTTAAATAAAAAAATAAATACAAATGTTATTTATTTTAGAAAGCAAACTCATGTTTCAGTTCTGTCATGCAAACCTTGTGTTTTAATTAAGACTTTATTTAGTACTTTTATTAAAAAAAAAAAACTCAAGTTTTCCTCCTGGCTGCTCCTCATAATATAGGTGGTTTCAGGTTTTCCTATCCTTGTGGGGACATCTGGGCCCCAGAATGTAATCAAAATCTGACCCCCCCACTACACTGTGGCCTACTTTACCCTGAACTGCATCACTTCAGATGATCAGGTGGACTCTGTGGATTATGGGGGATTAGCCCTCATAAATGGACCTTAGCCATCATATTCATAGTTCTTGTACTTGGACAGTAGAACATGCCACTACACTCATTACAGAGGGCTTAAAAAGCCAACATAATTTCCATAATGAATAAATTCCAATAACCACAGCTGCAGCCATTAATACTTCACAAATCCTCTATGGCTAACCCACTGTATGACCCACTTAATGCCAAAGGGGCTTTATACAGGAAATCCTACTAATAAGAAGTATGGTGGTCAGCTCTCACTCTCTGGCACGCATCGTTGTTCCCAACTAAACCTTGATGCTCCAGTCTGATTGCACACCTCGAGCATTTTCAGTTCAAGAAGAACCATCTGCTTTCTATTGACTGCAATATATTACTATAAGTGAGGTGAGTGTTTACTGTTAGACAAGTGAGTGTCATGTAACAATGGAGAATCCATTGTAAATATGTCCAAATTAACCTCCCAAACAACAAGGCTCAATAATAAGGATGATCTGCTAGCCTGGGGCCACCGTGAGAAGGTTTTGAGACAGCTGATGGACTTGTTTCTGTTCATCTTACGCACACTGATCCTGCGCATGTGCTTTTTTATGACTTGCAAGCTTAAACATCTGGATTTCTATGATGTATTGAATGTGCCGTTGTGAATTATGCTGATTTAAATATGTCACCAGGTTAATGTATCTAGCTGGTTAATATAAATGAGGATTTGTTGAAACTGCAAGAATGACTTGTGATCGTCTTGGGAGCATCAGTTAGAAAGGGTTGAAAAATTATAAACAAATCAGTAATGTTCTGCAAGCGTATGCCATCGTTTTCCATCACTTACTCAGTGTAAAAAAGATAAACAAACATTTACAAGTTACATAACATTGAACATTTACATTGTTAAATTTATAATATATGTAATATACATTGCATTAGATAGATAGATAGATAGATAGATAGATAGATGCATTTTTTTTATAATTTTAAAAATATAAATGTATCTACAAAATATATTTTTAGATTTATAGATAATTTATCTATAATTTATCTATATTTATCTCTTTTCTGACACATAAACATATGTTGTTGTAACAAAAATCTATTAGCCCAACTAGGCCAGTACAAATAAGTAAATGATTGATTGATTGATTGAAAAACTATTATTTGTCCTCACAGGAGTGTTGAAACATAAACATGCATACGTCACAATGGGGTTTTTCTGTTGATTTCTCTTGTTTTTATACCAAACTAAATATATTTTATATCTCCTACCCCTAAATTTAACTCTCACTGTACCCTTGTTGAATTTTTACATTATAATTAAAATATTTACTATGTTTATGAAGCTGTTTTCCTCATGGGACCACACAATGTAGTTGATTTCAGGTTATACTATCCTTCTGGGGATATTTGTTCCCCTCCATGTAGGCAAAAGCTGACCCTCAAACACCTTAATCAGTCAGCTCTACATACTCAGAGCGCTGATTCTGATTTTGAAGTGGCTCATAATTGGACCAGCAAAAACCACCCACGAGCACATCCACCACAGCATTATGGAAGAGCCTTTCCAAAGCCCCTTAAAAACAAGCGATGAGCATTCACTGAGAGTGTGTTTGGCCATGTATAAAACAAACAGCACATGATTGATGTTGAGCGGTATTAGGAAGATGTTTGCTGATTTATGGTCCTCTAAAGGGTGAACGTGCTACATTATGAATGCAGTACCAATTACAGCATTTAGATGCCAGCGCTGTGTTTTGAAAGACACAATTTGTGTGTGTTGCAGTGCAGGCAATATTTTATCCAGCAGACAGTAGACAGACCAGAATTTCTGGTTTCGCACTAAGTTTCTTATGCAATCCCCATATTTACTGCAGAAACACACTTTTTCTATCAGGGAGCTCCCCCCCCCCCAAACCTGAAAAAGCCTCATGTTGTGTTATGGTTATTTTGACCCAGAGGATTCTCACATTGGAGTAAAGCATACTAACTTTGCGCACACAGTGTATAACAACTTCCCAAAAATTTCATAATTTTTGCACTTTATTGGGCACTTTTTCTTTCCCCACCTTGTTTTGTCTGTTGTGTTTCCAGTCAAAAATGACCAGAAAAAAATGCTGATACGTTTCTCATTAAGCTATCATTACCAAATATTGAATTCAATCTTTTTATTAACTTGTTTTCTTTCAGTTAGCACAGGTCTTGTTTTTCTTTTTGAAACTGACTGATCATTGAACCTCAGTTTAGGACGCCATAAGTTGATGGTAGTCACCGACTTCCATAGTTTTTTTTCTATACTGTGGAAGTCAATGGCTACCGTCAGCTGTTTGGTTACCAACAGTCTTCAAAATATCTTCTTTTGTGCTCAACAGAAGAAAGAAACTCATATAGGTTTGAAACAACTTGAGGGTGAGTAAATTATGATCAAATTAAACTTAATGCCTTAAAGGGATAGTTCACACGAAAATGAAAATTCAAACACAAAAGAGGTGAAAGTCCACAAATGTATGGATTCAGGTCCTGGTCCGTTTAGTGCACGCAAAACCAGATGCACGCAAACACACACACACACACACACACACACACACACACACAAACACGATTCACTCCCAGAAACTCCTTAGGACCCATGCCACTGTTTCAAGATGCATACACACACACACACGCTCTTTCAGGATGACACACACATTTCATCATCCAGAGAACACATTGCTCTTTCAATCTCCCAATGTGCCAATCTGTCCATCTTGCATTGAGTCTTCCAGACTATGTGTCTGTATCTTTTCTTTCGTGTGTCTCTCACTTTTATGCCTTCCAGTGTTCCTCTGGACTGTAAGAGGAACAACAAAAACTGAAATTATAAAGGGCATTTCATTTGTTCATACTCGTATAATCACCAGCAGGAGACTGTTTTTGTGGTAGCAGCAGGTCGATGAATGTGGCTTTAAGGGCTTTGTTCTGATTATTCAAGAGAAAGTCATTTATAGAAAAGTGGTTGTGTACACAGTGACCGTTACGTGGGTGTTTTTGAGAATGTTTGGAATAGCGCAACCGATTTAGATGGAGAGTTTTTGAAGTTATCAGCTTGAAAAAAGATTGAGTGTTGTTTAGAAGTGCCAGAACTTTTTTCTTTTTTTAATAACATTGTGGGGTTGAGTGGCCAGGGAGTCTACACTGTAAAAAATGATATGATGAAAAAGCCATTACAACTTATGTTTTTAAGTTACTTTAACTCATAAAAATAATTTAAGCAATTTCAAATTTTTTTTATAAGTTATACTAGATTCAACTTGATTTTTTAAGTCAGTTTAATGTTACTGAAATTCAAAGAGCCCAATTTAGTTCAGTGAACTTAACATTTTAAGTTGTAGCTTTTTGGCACTAACCGGCCAAATCTCTGAACATGGATTCATGTGCAGGAGTCAAATTTGTACATGAATTTAATATCAGAGTCCTTTCCAAGAAAAAAAAAAAATTCAGCAAATCTAGACATTAGACTCATGTTTGAAACATGAGACATCGCAGTGCACCATCAAACAAGGAGACACGGGCAGACTATACAGCGAACTAACTAGATCGCGGAGGAATTTCAGACGAACAACTCATGAACTTGAGGAAGCTGTCCGTTGGGCTGCGCGAAGAAGCATATTCAACGTGGA
>NW_015541065.1:25474-29733 GCF_001515605.1 Sinocyclocheilus anshuiensis | reverse complement strand
TTCATATATTTTATATATAATTTTGTTTTACGATTGCAAATTGCTTACTGGTAACAGATTACAGGTAACAGTAAATGCAAACAAATGCATTATGTTGTATGAATCGGTCACATTTTAATCATGAACAAAAAGTCTGTAGAAGTGTTGTGTAACTTAACTGTAATTATCAAGTAACCAACAATTCCCCGTTTACCTCCCTTTGTAGGCTATGACTGTTTCCCATGAGGTATGAGTGTATTTTCAGCTTTGTATGACAGTTTCTTGGCAGTTTTTTGCTACTTTTGTGCCCTTGTATACATATACTGGCATTCACACATTAGCATGCACAGGCAGGTTGTGTACTGTTCTTAATATTAAAACCCTGTTTATAAGCACTGCAAGAAAAAAATAAATTTTAAATGTTTCAAACAAATGTTGTAGTATATTTTTTTTAATCTGGATCCAAAATAAAGTTTACATTATCATAACTAGAAAATGTAAGTTAAAAATGTTGAACTTAAGTTGAAACAGCAAATATTGTAAAGTCAAATGAACTTAAAACAATTCAGCACTAGGCAAGATTTAAATTAGTGAGCTGAAATTACTTGTACTTTTAAGTTGATTTAACTTAAAAATTTAAGGCAGCCACAAAACGTACGTTTTTAAGTTGAAAGGGGTGAAAATTTTTTACAGTGTAGGAATTAAAAAATACGCTCTAAACACACTCATTTTATACTTCAGCAAGATAAGCAGACGCTTGTATGAGATGTAATTTCTTAATTTATGATCACGAGCATGAATGGTTTGGAGAAGAACCGGTTCAGTCAGCAGGATGGATTACACAATCAGAGAAACTGACATGTTTGGAACAGGAATGCATTTTGTTTTGTGTGTGTATATGTAAATGTGTGTGTAAATATAATAATGTCTGTTGGGGGTTAGGGGTGGAGAACGTTGTGTGGTAGTTCATAAGGAAACATCAACATAATTAAAAACATCAAACTGTAATATATAATGTGTCACAAACATGCAGAGTTTGCACAAAGAAACAGTATGACAGAGTAAGAGAGAACCTTATAAAACATAGGACATTTTAATATATAAATTATTAAAAGCTTTCACTGTTTGACAAGCTTGACCACCTTTGACTATTACCTATTTTTTATTATTAATATTATATTTGATATTTATAATTAATAAAATAAAATATAATGTGTTTGGCACAAGTTTGGCACAGTTTTTTTGTTTTGTTTGGTTGTTTTGTTTTTTGCTTTGTTTGGTTTGGTTTGCATAAAGTTGTCTGGGCTAAGCTGTGGGTTAAATACCGACCTGTTTTGTATTTGTTTACATTTATTGTGCATTTAGCATTAAATTATTAAATTAGCATTATTATATTAGCCACTATTTTAAAATATTTTTTTGCTAGAGTTGCCTGTTGAAAACTGTTTTGTGATCAAAATAACTCACTATGACAGTTCACATCTGCACAAAAACTTATGACTTAAATATCTACTCTAAGAAGAAACCAGTGTTACAACAAAGGGTTCATGCAATGCAACCCAAATTTAACCATATTCCAAAACACAGCTTTCACTATTTGCCTAGCTTGACCACCTTAGGCTGGTATGACCTGGTTTTTCCAGCATTTCCCTTTCACACACTTCTAAGCAGAAAGGAGGAAAATCAGCTTTGGCTTCCCAAGTGTGGATGAGTCAACGTGATTTAGACTGCAAAACCAAGTAAAATTCCCCATGTCAGGTTTCTCTTCAATAACATAACCACACACATCTCCAAAGAGCTGGCCAGAACCCACACGCCATATTAAATCATTAATAATATCTGCTGCATTTAGCTGTAACTGTAAAAGGCAAGTGGTTATTTTCGTTTGAGCCATTGTGTGGCTTAAGCTGGTGTGAGTACGCTAATTGCTAATGCTAGCTCATGTGATGAGGCAAGGAGAAAATCTCTAATCAGTATTACAATACACATTCTTTTCAAATTCCCCAAACGAATGGAAGGAATAATGCAGTGTTCCATTCAAATCGGATATGCAATATTCCTATTTGATATCTACCACATAACATTCATTTGTACAACACATGGCAGATGTGTAAAGAAACAAAATGGTAATGCTAGCACTTGCTCAGCAGGTGTACAATTATCAAAAAGGAAGATTCATTTAAAGCTTTTTTTTTTTTTTTGATACACCAGTGTTTCAATTTATTTTCTAAATAAGATTTAAATGTATTAACTTTTACTTTTTGATGTTTTTTGTTATCTGCTTAAAAGTTAATGTTTAGCTCCCTGAGTGTGGCTATATTTGCTTAATTGCATATAACCACATCTAAATCAATTTATGATTCCATTAGTTTCCATGATGGAATTCTACAGACAGGACAAAAAAAGTTTGAATGTTCAGATTTCAAATTTTTGAGTAATTTTGACCCAGATAAGCTAGAGATAATGAGAAAGAGCTAGTTTGAACTAGTAGTCTAAACTCCCTGCTGCTGATCCTTACAACAGATATAAGAAAGCAGGGCATCCCTGCTGCTGATCCGTACAGCAGATATAAGAAAGCAGGGCATTTTCAAGCCGCCTGGAGCTCTGTACCGGCTGCGTGGGATTCTGTTCTGGATGCAATGCTCTGATAATTTCTTAATAGGCTATTGAGAAACCAATTCAGCTTATGGGGAATAATGCAGAAACAACTTAGCAAAAAGAGAGAGAAAAGAGAGAGAGAGACATTTTAGAGACAGGTACAGAGACCCGTGAATCACTGCACCAGAGATTAGGGATTGATGACTACAGTGAAGTTCAGACTGGTGCTGGTAGCGATCTCCATTAGTGTACAATTACTATAATCAGTATGTGTGCATATTGGTCTGCCTCCAAACACGCACGCACACACAGCCCACAAGTTTCGATTGCGGAGAAATCTGGCCTGTGATCTCATCAGCAATGGAAACATATGCATGCAGAGTCTCCATCTGGCTTTGACGTGTGGGTTTATGTTATGATCTGTGCTTCGTATATGGAGCATTATAGAAATTAAAATTGAGTATGGATTCAATTTAATTAAAAGCATAACATGAACACACTAGATGCGTGATCACGGCCACACACTGAGCATAAAAGAATAAAAAAGAAAAAACTTTTAGACATTATATTACATTACATTACATTATATTATATTATATTATAGTATAATATATTATATTATATTATATTATATTGGTGTGGCTTTTGAAGCAATACTAAACAATCTTTGAAGCAAATTTAATTAAAAGCATAACATGAACACACTAGATGCGTGATCACGGCCACACACTGAGCATAAAAGAATAAAAAATAAAAAACTTTTAGACATTATATTACATTACATTACATTATATTATATTATAGCCCATATACAACAATCTAAGTTAAAAGTTGAAGCGAAAAATTTATATGAATTTCAGAACTACTTTGTATTTGCAGTTTCCCCTTTTGCTTTAATGACAGCTTGCAGTCAAGCACTCAGACATCTGTCAAAGCCCCGGAAATGATGACTAGCGGAATAACTGTACTTCTGTCGAATAAGCAAAAGGATCCGTCTTCCTCTGGTTCTGCTCTCATAACTTTTTTATTTTAATATATCTGACAAAGTGCCCAAATTGCACTCTTGCTTCCAGGCTAAGAAAATCATTTCTAAAGAAACAATATATAATTCCTGAGAAAGTGAGACAGAATAAGAGAATGTACAGGAGAGATTTGTCCTCCCTTCTGCAGTTTTAACTTTGCATCCAAAGGAAAGAACGGAGGAGGTAAGATGCACGGCTGAGATAGCAGGAGGAAGAGGATGGTTGAGGAAGGAGAATCGATACTCTGAGCTGAAACTCCTCAGCGGGCGGCTTGGGACACGGCCAGTCTCACTGCATCTGACAGCTAATTGTTTCTCAGGAGCTTCCAGAAAGACATTGTCACAGTGAGGGAACACAACCGTATTATTATCAAAATACCAAGTGACATAGTGAAAGGTCAACAGAATCATTACCTGTCATACCTGTCTGTGTCTGTCAAAGACAGAGGAAAAAGGGGAGATGGGGGGGAGAACAAGCAGAGAAGCACTTGTCATAATGCCAAGACCTGATGTGACCAAGTCAGAAGAAAAAAAAAACCCTCAACAAGCAGGGAAGAATTTTACAAGTCAATTAAAACCTCATTTGGAGGCCAAAGTCAGTGTCAAAACAGCCAACGGAGGTCTGCCGATTTCCTTTCAGAAGCTCGCTCTCACGACCTCT
>NW_015541065.1:16074-24787 GCF_001515605.1 Sinocyclocheilus anshuiensis | reverse complement strand
AGCATAACATGAACACACTAGATGCGTGATCACGGCCACACACTGAGCATAAAAGAATAAAAAATAAAAAACTTTTAGACATTATATTACATTACATTACATTATATTATATTATAGCCCATATACAACAATCTAAGTTAAAAGTTGAAGCGAAAAATTTATATGAATTTCAGAACTACTTTGTATTTGCAGTTTCCCCTTTTGCTTTAATGACAGCTTGCAGTCAAGCACTCAGACATCTGTCAAAGCCCCGGAAATGATGACTAGCGGAATAACTGTACTTCTGTCGAATAAGCAAAAGGATCCGTCTTCCTCTGGTTCTGCTCTCATAACTTTTTTATTTTAATATATCTGACAAAGTGCCCAAATTGCACTCTTGCTTCCAGGCTAAGAAAATCATTTCTAAAGAAACAATATATAATTCCTGAGAAAGTGAGACAGAATAAGAGAATGTACAGGAGAGATTTGTCCTCCCTTCTGCAGTTTTAACTTTGCATCCAAAGGAAAGAACGGAGGAGGTAAGATGCACGGCTGAGATAGCAGGAGGAAGAGGATGGTTGAGGAAGGAGAATCGATACTCTGAGCTGAAACTCCTCAGCGGGCGGCTTGGGACACGGCCAGTCTCACTGCATCTGACAGCTAATTGTTTCTCAGGAGCTTCCAGAAAGACATTGTCACAGTGAGGGAACACAACCGTATTATTATCAAAATACCAAGTGACATAGTGAAAGGTCAACAGAATCATTACCTGTCATACCTGTCTGTGTCTGTCAAAGACAGAGGAAAAAGGGGAGATGGGGGGGAGAACAAGCAGAGAAGCACTTGTCATAATGCCAAGACCTGATGTGACCAAGTCAGAAGAAAAAAAAAACCCTCAACAAGCAGGGAAGAATTTTACAAGTCAATTAAAACCTCATTTGGAGGCCAAAGTCAGTGTCAAAACAGCCAACGGAGGTCTGCCGATTTCCTTTCAGAAGCTCGCTCTCACGACCTCTAACCTCAGTGCTCTATTTTATCGACCCAGTTGTAGACGGACAAGAGGCTGTTTACTTAGAGAAGTCATATGGTCTGTATGAATATCATAATACCAAGTGACATAGTGAAAGGTCAACAGAATCATTACCTGTCATACCTGTCTGTGTCTGTCAAAGACAAGAGGAAAAAGGGGAGATGGGGGGGAGAACAAGCAGAGAAGCACTTGTCATAACGCCAAGACCTGATGTGACCAAGTCAGAAGAAAAAAAAAACCCTCAACAAGCAGGGAAGAATTTTACAAGTCAATTAAAACCTCATTTGGAGGCCAAAGTCAGTGTCAAAACAGCCAACGGAGGTCTGCCGATTTCCTTTCAGAAGCTCGCTCTCACGACCTCTGACCTCAGTGCTCTATTTTATCGACCCAGTTGTAGACGGACAAGAGGCTGTTTACTTAGAGAAGTCATATGATCTGTATGAATATCATACATTAGCAAAATCAGCAAAATAAGATATTTGTGAAATAAAATAAATGGTGCTCACTCCTTTGATTCAAGGGTGTTGCTAAGTGGGTTTTAATGTGTTCGAAGTTATTTTTTTACACTTTTACAGATTATGTCATCTGCCGCTTTAAATGCTCAAGCCCTTTTCAGAATCTCAAAACAAGCAGATTCTGATTTGCTGTCAAGGTTTTTATCGTTCACCAGCTAGAAAGAGATTTTTCTAAAAATGATTCCAATGATATTGCTCCTCTGTGTCGTTATTATTATAACGACACAACTCTGGACTTCCATATTTTCACAGAATTGAAGTGATTATTAAAACTTGGTGGTTATAGTTATCATCCTTAGTGTGAATGTGAAACTTGCCATGGCCTCAAGTTCATATTTTTTCCCTAAATATGGCCTCAACATGCCATATATTTGAAGTATAACTCATGTCTGTAGCACAAAAAGCGCAGGATAAATTTCATATTGAAATTTAATACTAAGGGTTTTGGGTGATGCTTGCTAAATAAACATCGATGTGTAAAAAATGATCTAAATTTTAAATATGAGAGGATGAAAACTGGCATATTTGTCATGGTAAATTCACTAGGATCAAAGATTACTAAGGTTGTCTTCGGTCCGCCACTGTGAATATGTTTTACCGAGCAAATGCTCAGACAGAAACCAGCTCTAATTCATTTACACGTTCATCCTCCTTCACTTATTCACCTCACTCTCTTTCGCTCTCCCTCCAATCTTTCTGTCAGCTCCTCTGGGTCAAATTACCCCTGCCAGGCATGACAAGATTTTGATGCTCTCCCTCCGTTGGGTGCCCTAAAAGCTTTAAATCGGCCTATGATGCAGGATCGACTTGAGAGTCAAATACAGGTCTGAAAAACTTCATGGAGGCTAAACTCAGATCAGAAACTAAAGCTTATTCCTGTCTGTCAGGATCTCAAGGAAATCAACTTCCCCTCCCTCTCAAGCACCAGCCAGAACCGGTAAAACGCTCCATCTCCTCCACTGGCATGCCGTGTCATGGCCTCTCTGCTAGATCATGGATCGTGGAATAGATTACAGCAGTGCAGACTTCTGGGATAGATCACAACTATTACTGCTGAGAGAGCAAATATATCCATCAAACCAGAAACTCTCGTTCTGTTCCAAAACATGAAGAGCTGCTTACTGAGGCACCATTTTAAAGTGGAAGTGAAGCAGTCAGTTAAGTTCCCTCGAACCGAAAACTGAAAGCGACACACCTGTAATAAATCACGAATCAACATGTTTCGGAAATGAAGCAGTCAGTCAAATTTAAATCATTTAAGAAAATAACTTCCATTTTAATAAAAAAATATATAACAAACATGATTAATGTAACCATTTTAAAGAAAAAATGTTGTTTTGTTATAGCTTTTAGAGCAAGGGCGCCGCCATCTTGCAGTACCACCGCGTGTGACGTCACGGGGTTGGTTCGCTCTGATGGCCAGTGAAGTAATAGAAGCATTTCTTTACATTTTGAACACACGAATGTTATTTTAACACACAAATTATTTGGTTTTCACCATAATTTGGATGAATATTCAACATTAAAACTGTCTATATGCTAAGTTTTGATCGTGGTATCCCAAACATTGTTTTCATAATGCCAGGCAAGGTGATGTAACCAGACGAAGCTTCATCATTCATGTCGCATTTTATTGTTATGTCAGACCATTAAGACATATGCATTACATTGACTGGTTCACCAGTTGTATGTATCATATTTTATGTTCACCTGCGAATACAATTAGCTTTCCTGCTGTTAACAGGACGTAGTGTTTAACTAATCACCTAACGTTATCTGAACAATCGGACCAGTGCTGCTTCCTCAATAAAGTTTATCATTCTCACGTGTTTTAAGCCTTGTCAGTTTAAATATTAAAGTGTTTAAGCCATTCAAGCGTGAGACAGCACGGAATAGATTTCAGTGCGGTATTTACACGCTGTGATAGACCTTTTCTGAAAGAGATTTAAATGCGGTACTCAGGCATTGTGATAGATCATTTCTGTTCGCGGCTTCGCGCTGGCGGCGCCGTTCATGTCGCATTGTCAGACCATTAAGACATATGCATTACATTGACTGGTTCACCAGTTGTATGTATTAGGGATGCACCGGTTGACCGGCCATAAATCAGAACCGGCCGGTTTTTGCTTATAACCGGCCAGTTTGCTTGTAAAAAATCGGTATCGGAATCAGCCATGAAAAGTCATGATCGTGCATCACTAGTATGTATCATATTTTATGTTCACCTGCAAATACAATTAGCGTTCCTGCTGTTAACAGGACGTAGTGTTTAACTAATCACCTAACGTTATCTGAACAATCGGACCAGTGCTGCTTCCTCAAAGTTTATCATTCTCACGTGTTTTAAGCCTTGTCAGTTTAAATATTAAAGTGTTTAAGCCATTCAAGCGTGAGACAGCACGGAATAGATTTCAGTGCGGTATTTACACGCTGTGATAGACCTTTTCTGAAAGAGATTTAAATGCGGTACTCAGGCGTTGTGATAGATCATTTCTGTTCGCGGCTCCGAGCTGGCGGCGCCGCACACACACACAAAGCCACAGCTCGGCTCGGACAGCACGTGAGTAGGCTACCAAATTGAGCTTTCTGTCGCGCCTTCATCAGCAAATGCACACAAAGCACGTCGGAATGACAGTCTTGAGGAGTATCCACGTAAACGAGTATTGTTTCCGATCCACACTTTACCGGTGCGGTTTCTTCAACCCCATACTACTCGGTCCCATCGCCGTATCGGCTCAAATGCATAGGCAATTGCACTTATTACAGACTTAACAGTGCTTTCAATGTAATCTTCCTCCATTTCAAAACAAGCGTGTGTTCAAAATAAAGAAATGTTTCTATTACTTCACTGGCCATCGGAGCAAACCAACCCCGTGACGTCACACGCGATGGTACTGCAAGATGGCGGCGCCCTTGCTCTAAAAACTATAAAACAACCTTTTTTCTTTAAAATGGTTACATTAATCATGTTTGTTATATATTTTTTAATCAAAGTGGAAATCACTTTACTAAATAATGTAAACTTGACTGACTGCTTCATTTCCACTTTAAGGCATCGACTTGAAGGCTGTTCCAAAAGATAGAGATGTTAATTAAGATGCCTTCTAAGATACCTCGTTTTAGCCAAATTTCAAGGCAGCATCTTAAGTAGAAAAGGCAATGCCAGAATGCACTGCAACAAACAAATTCAAGATGGTGGACAGATGATGGTGAAATATTGACTATAAATAAACTTGTATTTCAATAAAACAGACAAGTACTGGTAAAAACAGTTTAAAGTAATTATCAATTACATTTTGTACCCAATATTTGTGTATTATTCATTTTTATGCTTTGAATATCATACTGTTAGCTTAGCAACATGCTAACACCTAAACAAGTCTCCTCTGAGGCGGCGCACGAGTTGCTGCCTATGAAGAGTGTTTAAAATCAGTCATTTATGAGGATCTATTAGGATGCTGTCTTGGAAGGTGTCTATGTAGATACTAAATCTGCTGACTAAGTTTACAAATGGAGCTCCTGATAAGAGAGGAACATGCGTCTTTCCTGATACCATCTTGGTTTGGATCTATGACCGGGCTTTGGGTCTATTTCCTGAAAACTGCTATGTCCCCTCTGCTCTGACTTCCCTCTCTCACAGATTATGAACTAGGGGGGAGGACAGGTGAGACCGCCCATAATTCTTCCACAGCAGAGGGTTGATAATTTCAGCAAGGGGCTATATATCTGACTCCATTGCTTATTATTACACAAGGGTCATAATTCTCCAGCTCTGGATGTATAAGACTGCAGAGTTTCACTTTATCAGAGTCACTTGGCTAAACTATGACTTCCAACAATGCAACTGAGCCTCTCTTGTAACATGTACATACTTACATATACAGTCCAAAATTAAATTTTTGCCACACCTGCCAATGGCAAATGAGATAAATATTTCTGAGATAATGAAAAATTAGATAATTAAGAAATAAATATTTCTGAACAGTCATAAAACTTTACAAAGTTTTATGTTTGCAAATAAAAGTAAATGAAACAACAACAAAAATTGTATGTGTATAAATAAAAATATCTGAAATAGAGAAATTTAAATAATCATAAATGAATATATAAATAAATATATATATATATACAGTATATATATATGCATGTATAAAATGGATAAGTATAATATAACAATAATATATAATAAAAGAAATGATAAAAGAAAATAAAAAATAAAGTAAATAAGTGCAAAATTAAACAAATATGTAAATAAATTAATAAAAAAACAAATAAATAAATAAATACTTATAAATATAAGTAATTATATAAAGTAAACAAATAATTTTAAATAAACATGTAACTAAATTAATATACAAGTACAAAGTGGACAAGTATAATATAAATATAAATAAATAATTAAAATTCAATAAATAAATATGTAAATAAAAAACAAAGAAAGTAAATAAGTAAATTGCTAATTATAAATAAGTATAAACAGATAAAATAATATGTAATAAAACAAATAAGCATAAATAAATAAACACAAAGTAAATAAGTAAATGAGTAAACAAATGTGTAAATAAATGAATAGAAATTAACTCAAAATAAGTTTGTAAATAAGTACATAAATAAGCATAAATAAATAAATACAAACCAACTATTTGCATTTTTTCACCAAAAGGACAGTTTGACTCACATCTTGAAAGTTAATTTTGAATCCTGCTCATACACATGCAAAGTACAGGAGTGTATGGCACTGCTTCAAGCACAACATGCCAGTCACCGCGTCTCCATCTCATCCTGTGTGTGTTTGTGTGAATCTGGGGTTTGAATCATTGGTAGTCTCCCAAGCACTTAAGTTAACTTAATGTAAATTTGTTATTACTTGCCCTCTGAGCTCCTGAAATCTCTTCAAAAAGCAGACTTTGTACTCTGCTCAAACGGAGTTCCCTGACATTTAAACTCCAAAAGAGGCCCTAAAGACCTTTCATTCAACACAGCTGTTTGAATAAACCATTAAAACTAATAACGACAAGACCTACAGCAAGTAAGCATGTTCGACAGGAGGTGATGGTGGTTTGACCTCTCCGTAAAATGATGCGAGGCCTGGTGGCTGACAAAAAGTAATCACAAGAAGATACTTACACAGGCACAAAAACACGAATGTACACTAAAATCCACATGAATCTTTGAGACTCCAGAGGCACTTCATAAACAGACCTCATCCAAAACTAGAGGCAAATGGAGACTTGCTTGAAATAATCACTTGTTCTCTCTCATATGTCAGCAACTGTATTGATATTCAAAATGCACTGTTAGCTGTTAAACATTCATCAAGACGGGCCAGACTGAAGCTTCTTAGCCTACAGTAGGGCAGTTTGGGCTACATGGGCTATGTGATCTGGCTCACAAACAAGCAAACTTTTTTTATGCTAATAGACTAGTCCATAAATACTATATTTACTATTAGATTTACAAACACTGAGCCTGATTCATAAAACATGAGCAGAACGAATTTCTGCATAAACTGCTCAAGACTTTTTGGCCCAATTAATTTTTTTGGTGAAATTGGACTAGGATAATGTTGTATATACAGAAACATCCTACTAAGGCTCTGACTCTGTCACCCATTGGTTGGTTCCGTGCCAAATTCATGCCATTAGTTGACTCAATGCTGAACAACCAGATATATAGACTTTAATGCATCTCAGAACAGATTGCAATCCATCTTGTAGGGCAAAGATTTAAACTTGGTCTTTTTATAATCAGATAGATCAAATGAAGTAAAATACACACAAGTTTAGGAAAATAAATTAATACTTTTTTTCAGCAAAGACACAATAAATTGAAAAAAATGTGACAGAGACATTTATAAAACTGCAAAAAAACCTTTTCAAATTAAAATTTTTGTTCATCAAAAAAATTCTGAAAAATGTATACGTTTCCACAAAATATTAAGCAGTTTTCATCATTGATAATGACATGTTTCTACAGCAACCAATCAGCATATTACAATGAATTCCGAAGAATCATGTGACACTGAAGTAATATTTCAGTAATGGCTGCTGAAAATTCAGCTTTGCAATCACAGGAATAAATGGCATTTTAAAAAATATTGAAATAGAAAATGGTTAATTTAAATTGCAGTAATATTTTACAGTATTACTGTTTTTACTGTATTTTTGATTAAATAAATGCAGCCTTGGTGAACAAGAGACTTCTTTCAAAAACATTTACAAAAAAAACTTTCAGCTACTACTAAAAAACTTTTAGTAGCAGAGCAACATTTACCAAGGTCTAGCTCTCTCCATGTATGTGAAGCTAATACTTTCTTTCTGTAATAGGAGCTCAGTGTCCATCGTTGCTGCTTAATAACCAGCAAAAAGAAAAACTAGGAGTCGGCATCTCATAGCAAAATCAAGAGCAGCTCGTAATCTGCCTTGCAATCAGAATTTCCTTGCTGCCTCATGAAAAAAAGCAGACTGCCTCAGGCTTCAATATAAATGCAATAAGGTAAGGGTGGAAAGACAGAGTGTGTTTAGAGTATTGAAAGTGCCTGCGTTTTTTTCTGTGGTTGGAGGGTCTGGTTTCATGTTTCATTGACCTTCTTTGTATAAAAAGCATGGATCCAATCCTTTACTGAAGGACAACAGAGACCGTTCCAGCCAATAGCAGACGTGAGTCAACAGCAGAAGATCAGGGAGTGGCTAGAGAACCCTTTAAGACAATCTCGTGAGAAATTACCGCTCTCAGGCGCCTTCTCTACCACTTAGATTCTCTGATTGTTAGGTAGAGAAAGGAAAAGCAATTTATCCTATTAAATTACTTCCTTTTTTTCCCACTGCACCTCAAGAGGAATGTGGAAATCTACATTTTCATAATCAAATTGTTGGTGAGTTTTCTGAACAATTACTTGACAAGCCCTATATAATTAAACCATGATTAGGTCAGGCGCATTTATTTTTATGTGCATAGGATGCATTATTTCAAAAACAGAGCAAATGATGAGATAAGTTAACAATAATAACTGATAAACGATATCAAAATTCTATACTATTTTGTTTATCTATACTACTGTTCAAAATTTGGGGTCTGTGATTTTAATAATTGCGAAAGAAGCCCGAGCATAAATACAGTAAAACAGTAGTATATATAAATATATATATATACACACAAAAAAAAAATTATATATATATATATATATATA
>NW_015541065.1:5733-16058 GCF_001515605.1 Sinocyclocheilus anshuiensis | reverse complement strand
TATATATATATATATACACATACATATATATATATATATGGAAAACATGACATTTTTTTTAAAGATTCTTTGATGCATAGAAAATGTAAAAAATAACATTATAACATTATATATGTCTTTGTTACTTTTGATCAATTTAATGCATAAGTATTCAAATTAGCGTGTCACATATGTAAAAAAAAAAAAACTTATGGTACCTATATATTATGCCTCCCAACCATTTTTAACTTGACACAGCATCTTAAAAACACAGTTCTAAAGACACGAGATGAGACACAAAAGCCAAAGACAACAATCAGAATGTGTATGCAATTTTTTTAAATAAACATACTATAATACTTTATTGCACAAAACAGTCACAGTCCTCAAATTTCTCACAGCAGGCGATTTAGAGCAAAAAAAAAAACGGTCTTGAAATTCATTCCTGTATGTGGTCAATGGGTTAAAGTGCTGTTTGGATGGATGCAGCAGTGATGCTTTAAAGGGCAATGCTTTAAACTTCACTGTATGAGTTGACAGTCTAACAGTACACTTAAGAGCATCACGCTGTCCGCATGTCAAAACCCTTTCTGAAAAGTTGCATCTTGGAATTTATCCCTTTAAAAAGCACAAAATAGTAAAGCGAAGACAGAAATTAGAAGCAAAATGTAGATTAACTAGCCCATCCCCACTCCGTACTGCCAAACTCAGTCTTACATCTCCTTACTCGACACTTACTTTTGACTTTCCCCCTCTCTCTGCCCTCCTCCTCCTCTTTTGTTTCCTCTGATCCTCTTAAGTGCTGCTGCAGAAACACTACAAGAAAGAAAAAAAGAAAGAACAAAGGTCATTATTACAATGAAATGGACGGAGAATCACACACAAAAAACGCCAATGAGCACATTTCCAATTCCGTGCCAGGCACTCAGATGAGGCTAGAGTCAATTATGCCTCGGCTTAGCCTATTCTGCAACCCGATTCAATTATTTAAATGCTAAATTTGCAATGAAACCTATGAGAGAATTAAAAAGGCATAATTTGGACCACAACTGATTGTGGGTTATTGCTTTAAACCACTGAATATTGACAATAAATGAACACAGTCAAGTACTGGGTGTGTTGTCAATGAGTGAGCAATACTGGAGGAACGATGACGGCTTGTCTGCGTTGCTTTTAATATCTGTGAATGTGTGTATATATGGGTTAAATCACATGCACAAGGAATTTTGATTGGACATGGCCTATTTTTTCTAACAGTGGGTGTTGGAAACAGGAAAGAACAACAAAGAAGCCTTCAGACACAGGCTGGATCAGGGCTATGCCAAAGTGAGTCTAAATAAAGCTCACAGTGTAACCGATATGGGGTAGAATTAAGAATGTCAAAAGTGCTGGAACCAAGTCGATACTAAAAGAAGAATTATCAGACTCAATTTGGTACCAGACTCTTTGTGGTCAAGCCATCTGTGAGGAAAAAATTGGTGTGTGGCTGTTACGAAAATTACAGTAATCTACAGCAAGAGCAGAACGGCCTGACTTAACCCAGAGAGAATGCGGTTTATAGACGAACAACATGATGAGGGTAAATGACAGACATGTTTCATTAGTGCTAACGTCACAGATGAAGAGTCCCTGAAGAGCCTTAAACACACTTACACACTCACACTCATTCCATGCATCAGCGGAAAAGCATTTATCCGTGTCTACAGAGGAACGATGACGGCTTGTCTGCGTTGCTTTTAATATCTGTGAATGTGTGTATATATGGGTTAAATCACATGCACAAGGAATTTTGATTGGACATGGCCTATTTTTTCTAACAGTGGGTGTTGGAAACAGGAAAGAACAACAAAGAAGCCTTCAGACACAGGCTGGATCAGGGCTATGCCAAAGTGAGTCTAAATAAAGCTCACAGTGTAACCGATATGGGGTAGAATTAAGAATGTCAAAAGTGCTGGAACCAAGTCGATACTAAAAGAAGAATTATCAGACTCAATTTGGTACCAGACTCTTTGTGGTCAAGCCATCTGTGAGGAAAAAATTGGTGTGTGGCTGTTACGAAAATTACAGTAATCTACAGCAAGAGCAGAACGGCCTGACTTAACCCAGAGAGAATGCGGACAACATGATGAGGGTAAATGACAGACATGATTCATTAGTGCTAACGTCACAGATGAAGAGTCCCTGAAGAGCCTTAAACACACTTACACTCACTCCATGCATCAGCGGAAAAGCATTTATCCGTGTCTACAGACTCACACACCTGTCTCTCTTCTCTCAGAGCGATCATTGCCTTAATAAGATGAGCTCACATATGGCAACTCCTCTGAATCTGTGACAAAGATCTGAATCAAATACTACCATAATGCATACGGTGTTGCCTAATATTCTTTTTATATTTATGCATTTATTTATAAATCACTAGACAATAATCCATGATAAACATGTTAGTGCCATCCATTATAACATCTTGAAAACAAAAATTACTTTGCCATTGTGGAAATATATATATACATTTTTTTAATTATTATTATTTTTTGTGATTATTTTTTTTTAATTAATGGAAATAAGACAAGCAGCAAACAAAAATGCTTATATACACAATGTGATTTCCAAATATTTTGTTCTGATAAACAAATACAATAGAACAAAGAAAATAAAACAACAGTAATTATCACAATGATGATAATATTATATAATTATATACTGTATATATATACCCATATAACACCCATAAATGAAAATACTGTCATCATTTTCTCACTCACAATTTTATTTATTTTTTTAAAGGTTCCATATTGTCAAAACTGAAATTTCCTGGCTTTTTTCATGATAACTGAGTTCTAGTTTACCTAGCTAACCTAGCTAGCTAACCACGAAACCAGATCGGCCGACCTGTAACGTTACACTCTCACTCAAAGGATGGACGATCACATCTAACATGTATAGTAAAGACAAACTCACCGTGTCTATCTAGTCATGATGAAGATGTATATACATTTCAATTCCAGAAGGAAACTATTTTTACAGCTACATTATTGTTCCAGCCACAATTAATCACAACAATGTATATACAATTACAAATGATTGTATATAAATCGTCAGTTTGTTGTTTTATACACATGCACACAGACATTATTTCATACACGACATAGTCGTGAGATGCAAGAAACATAGACATATGGCAAGAAATCTGTAGACGCGCCCATAACAACAAAAGACAATACTTTATTGAACCTTTTCTGATAAGAAGTGTGCGCTGCAAACACGAGCATTTTTGACGATCGTTTCTGTCCAGTCTGTTCGTTTAATCGCTTTAACCACAGCTGTCGTCAGTTTTTTGTCTGGCAGTGGCAGCAGATATGCGATCAAATTTCTAATTTGAGGCTGTATTACGTCGATTCTGGCACCCAACATCACAACAAGATGATATTTTAAGCTCCTTATGTAGCCGAATCTGCGTTGGTTTGAATGGGCCGCCTCCAGTTTCCCCTTTGTTTTGCTGCCTCCAGCTAGCACTGTGATGTCCGCTGACCCTAGTCACCTGTGGTTGGCCTGGCGTGTGTCACTCAGAAAACAACAGGCCAATCAGAAGAGAGGCTCATGAATATTAATTAGACAGGCCAAAATCTACCTGTTCTCAGCAGAGCTCCTGAGAAATGAGCTGTAAAAATATATTGAGATGGTTTTTGGTACTTATACCGCAAATATATATTCTTAAGGACATCAAAACCTCAAATAAAACTCCAGAAAGGTGTAAAATATGGGACCTTTAAATGTTGGTAACCAAACAGTTGACTTCCATAGTATGGAAAAAAAATACTATGGAAGTCAATGGCTACCATCAGCTGTTTGGTTACCAACATTCTTCAAATGATCTTCTATTGCGTTTCACTCATGAGGGTGAGCAAATGATGAGAGAATTTTCATTTTTGTGCGAACTATCCCTTTAATATTTATATTATTTAAATGTACTAGAACATCCACTCATTCTGTAAACTCAGTAAATTCACATGTTAGTTTGCTATTCTGAATATAATCTGTCTTCCAACATCATCCCATCAGAATCTGTGCATGTCCATTCATTCTGATGTCTTTCACATATGCCGAGGTTGCCCTGGGCTATTTGATGATTTCAGAGGCTCGGTGTCTGTCGAGAGTCAAAGGGATTTGGGTGTGGGCAGAGAGGTGGGCTTGAAACGTTAAGCTCTAGCTATTTCACTGCTGCCCCAATGTATGTTCTCATTCAGTGTGTTTCAGTGCGTGTATGTTGCCAGTCACCATAAGTTTTGGCTCCTTAGTGGACTCACCAATGAGAAGCAGATGTGTGTAGTCATGTTTCTGAATTCTGATCTCTTTCTGTCGCTTTCCTCCTCAATCACACACCCACATACATGTACATACAGGTTCATAGCCAAAAGGCAAGTCATTCTCTTTTACTCCAGCCAGTCTGCATGATCTGATCCAAGCATGCAGACAAAACACACAAAAACTTTTATCAACAAACTGCACAATGTCCATAAAGGGGTATTCCATAAACTTAGCGTTGAAGCATTTAGGAGCCAGCGAGCCAGAAAAAAAGCCTCTGTGAGGAACAAAGGCTGTCCGTAATCAGAGCTTTTAGGCGCAAGTTGTCCAAAACATTCAGAATTTTGTTCAAAACTTGTGAGGCGTGACGTGCCAGAACCCGAACATTTCTAAAAATATTTTCCCGAAGAAAGCGGAGGGCTGTTTCAGTAATCTGTCCCGCAGCTAGAGTCGGTCCGCTCCTGGCGCACAACACAACGCTGTTCCAACACAGTGAAAAACCCACCAAAAAACTGGCAAAAACTTCAAAACCTGCAGTTACCACTCATTAAACACACACACCGCAACCGCACAGCGCTGATCGACAGATGAAAGAAACGTCAGGGTCGAAAGTTAAAAATGCAGATCCTTTGCTGGCATTCCCTCATCCAAGCATCAATCCATCCAGAACTAGAGGGAGGAGAAGGAGGGTGACTTGTGCTGAATGAGGGTGAGCATGATGTGATGTTGGGAAAGATCTTTAGCCAGGATGGGCTCGGAGACTCGGCTGGGAAAGTTTACGGCTGGAAGTAATGAAGAACCCATACACACATACAAAGAGGCAAGACACACTGTCTGGAAGCAACCACAAGATGACCTTTATGATCAAGAACACACACGCACACAGATGTAGTCTGCAAACAATTGTAGACCACCAAACGCTCTTTATAAGCACACATATGCATAAAAACACACAACACAGATTTAAGGTTGACTCTGGAAACACTGATGGAACCACCACCATCTGTGATCTCACACACACACACACACACACACACACACACACAATGATTTGACAGAGAGGTGGGTGTGAGTGAGGACAAAATGGACAGGACAGCAGGAGGTAATGTTACAACTGACACCATCAACAATTACCACAATACTGCCAAACGCGAAACTCCAGTGTGATTGAGCTTAAGACCCTCACATTCAGGGCATTCCAGAGATTCTTCCAAACAGGACTTTGACCTATTCTGAGTGAACTTTGACCTTTCAGAGTATACAGTTACCGCTTTTCTATTTTTTTAAACACCCAAAATGATTTAATTCAGTATCTTTCTGAGGTGGCTTTCATTTCACTTATATATAAGTGTGTATATATATATAATTTTTTTTTGTTTGTTTAATTGTATATGTATCAGAAAGACAGGCAAATAGATATATTTTATAGTAATTAAATGAAAAAAATAATAGAAAATTATTTTTTATTCATTTCTTTATTGATTTATTTATTAAGTAAATGTGTATATATAATTTACGTTTATTAAATAACATTTATTCAATATATAAATCATTAAATATTAAATATAATAAATAAGATAAGATAAATAAGATAAATCA
The DNA here is from genome assembly GCF_001515605.1 of Sinocyclocheilus anshuiensis. Classification (NCBI taxonomy): domain Eukaryota; kingdom Metazoa; phylum Chordata; class Actinopteri; order Cypriniformes; family Cyprinidae; genus Sinocyclocheilus; species Sinocyclocheilus anshuiensis. The sequence continues at coordinate 10,175 of NW_015541065.1, read as the reverse complement.
ATTTATGCATACATTTTAGATCAACAGGGAAAATAAAAGTGGCTGTATTAACTGCACAGTGTCAAAAACAGACGAGTGTGTGTCCATTAACTGAATGTGCATCACACTGAGCTATTCCAGCACTGCTTGATTATAATAGAGGCAATCTAGTTTGGTTTTGAATTGAATTGCTGTTTCAAAAACTACATAGTGAGAACATTATCGATAATAGTTCCTGGGTCAAGAGGGTACAGAGACAAATTTTACAGTCTAGAATCACATTTTCTTCTGTGGAAATTCACAGAATGGGTTGATTGGGCATCGGCACTTGCATCAGAACCTGCACTGTGTTGGTGAAAAACATGTAAGCATTAGTGGTTCAATGGATCACAAATCTCACGGTTCGGATCGCATTACGGTTTTTGACCCACGGATCGGATCATTTTTCGGATCAGCAAGAAAAGAAAAATATTTCAATTTAACTTGCTTTCCATTTATTACTTAAAGCGAAGTGCTTCTTTGATACCACAGTAAATACTACTAGATTAACTAAGAAAGTTTAAACATTATTAAAGAGACAAGAGAACAGCCAGCAAAAATAAGAACAAATACACAAATTACAAGCATAGATAAATACAACAGAATATGTTACAAATAAAATAAGGTTGGTAGTATTCAAATACAGAAAAGTAATAATTAGGGGAAATAACACAAACCATGTCTGCATTTGTGATCGGAGAAATGACAAACAACAAGCCCTACTCTACACTGCCCAAAAAAACTCGCTTTAAAACTTTTTTAAATATAAAAAAACGTACTTACAGTCTTTCAGAACAGTCTACTCATTGCACATTGCAGTCTACTCTAACTTTACATATCTTCTTTATGCACCAAGAGCTTGTAACACTCCAAAGAGAAAGGAAAAATTGAAATCGCATCATATGACACCTTTAAAACGCGCGTGCGCGCTTCATGTGTGTGCGGCTGTGCATGTAGAGAACAGCATGCGAGTAACGAATCAAGTTCCCTTTTGCCTTTTCTCTTAGGAATTGTTTAAAATTTGCTTGCTTGTGTAAATACGAACAAATGATAAACTTATACTCTATTATGCTTAAATTTTGCAATTAATCCACGGATCACATGCTTGCCGAACCGTGGGGCTTGGTCCGTACGGATCACGGATCAACTACGATCCGTTTAACCACTAGTAAGCATCATACAAGATTAAAACCAATTCCTTCTTCAAAACACAATCTCAATCTCCCTCACATCTGACAGTGTAGGAACGCAGAGGTCCATGAAACAAAAACCAGCCTCACATACAATCACAGAGCTCCATGTTTCCTGTCTTGACTAGCCGCTCCATATCTGGGGCTTATGGCTCCCAGGCACTGAAACCCTAAGCCACAAACACACACACACACACACACACAGTGATAAATGCGATCTTAACTGCAGCAAGACTTCATGAAGCTACTACATGGTTCAGAGACTATGTTTTTACAGGTGGGTGTGTGTGAAAACGTGATAACAGTGAGCGTGAGCACACACACACCATCACACACATTCACAGACCCTGTTGACCTGTGAGGACACGACAGAGCATGTAACAGCCGACGGCTAGCAATGTATCATTTTGCATTTTGGTCTTGTTTTCCCGTAAGTAAACATCCTGCATATTTTCAAAACAAGATAACTTGTAATAAACATTATTAAGGCTTTTTTGAAAGAAATTAATACATACATTCAGCAAAGATGCATTAAAATGATCAAAAGTGACATTTATGATGTTAAAAAAGATTTCTATTTGAAATAAATGCTGTTCTTTTGAACTTCTAATTCATCAAAATAAAATCAGAAAAAAACATTTTTGCAATAAAAAGAAACCATGAAATCAGCAAATTAGAATGATTTCTGAAGGATCATGTGACTGGAATAATGATACAGAAAATTTAGCTTTGTCATCACAGGAATGAATTACGTTATTTTAAATTGCAAAAATATTTCAAAATATTACTGTGATTGATCAAATAAATGCAGCCTTGTTGAGCATAAATTCTTAACAATACCATACTTTTGAGTGTTCGTATAATCAGTTGTAAATAAAAAATAATAATAAAATATTACATCATATAATATAAATGATTTTTAAATACTACATATTTAGAAATTATTATTTTTATATATTTAGTTATTTTTTTGCAATGTATAGCATACCAGTAAGAGCCTTTTACTGGAAGGAATGGTCTGATGTTTATTCTCTGAAATGAACAGACCATAAAACAACATTCTACTGACTGAGCAACCCCCTGACACAAACATCAATAATAAGCACTGTTGATCCATGGAGTGTGGTTTGTGTATGTGAATATGTAAGGGCACAACTCCCATGGCAAAAAAGTAAACCAGTTGCATATGGGAACTGGAGCATTAAAGACTCATATCAAGACATGCCATCTGAGACTAAAAGAGCGGGAGACGGAAAAAAAGAAGAGAGAGACAGACAGACTGGGTCTGGCTCCAATGATGCCCGCTTTCTCACACACCCACTGTAAAGCTCGAGGCTGGAAAGAGCTGGCAGCATCGCTCGGGAACCTGCTCCCATGGCAACAACAACCCAGAACCTAGCGACACTAGCACCTGAGCGAGACGACACGGTTTAACACAAGAGGACAACGAGCCTGAGACCTGGGACTGGTGCGGAGAGAGTAAAAGACACAGTCAAACACTAACTGCCCAATCAACTTTTCAATATCGCTTGTGTGAAGATGAAGATAAGGAATAGTGTGCGTGTATGCATTTTTTGGGGGGCATTCAGAACCCAATTCTGAAAATAAAACACTTGATGGTACACATGAAAATGCTTCACAGCAGAGAAAGCAATTTAATTTCATTTGAGAGACAGACAAACTGAAAATTGAGAGAGAGAGGAGTTGGTAAGAGTGTGTGCGCGTGTGTAAAAGGAATTATAGGCCCGCAAAAAGCAATTTCACTATCCATTTCTCGTGAAATGGCAGCTGACAGCGCTTCACACAGGTTGTCTAGGTGAGGCGTCTTTGCTTTTGTTTAAGCGGTGACACCCAACCATGGCTCATAGCACACACAAACCACCATCCCTGCTCTGCTGTCATGCAACGGCACACTGCATACTATCTGTTAAACACATGTTCTCCTCACCACGCTTGTTAAAAAAAAAAAGAAAAAGAAAATTGTTAAAGAGGGAGAGAGTGTCAACTGGCACCTTTCCCTGGCATAAAAGGGCTGTATTAAAGAAGGGAAAAACATGTTGTATCTTTCTTCTGTGGAACAGTAAATGAAACTATTTGGATTTGTATCGCTTCAGAGAACTTTGGTATGCAGCAAATGAGTCATATGTGTCACCATAAACAATCTTTAAGATATTTATTTGTCCCATTTCGGAGGTTAACAGGCTACAAAAAAACTGTCATTGTATGGAACAAGAGTTGTGTGAACATTCTTCAAAACATCTCCTTTTGTGCTCCACTGAAAAAAAAAATGGGTTTGGAAAGCCACAAGGGTGAAGAATGACTGAATTCTCATTTTTTGGGGGGTGAACTGATCCGTTAAGACTGGTAGATGTGGGAATTTGAAGCAGATGTGTTTTCATTTCCTCTATTTTATTTTCATTGGAGAGTTTCATTTCGAGATTCTGATCGGGATCCAACACACACGTTCGGTCTGGCTTGACAGGTATGCAGAGTAGAAGGAAGCCCAACAACTTGTAAAAAGTCTATTCCATCAGCAGGTACTCAATTTATCTTTGAAATGAGCTGGAAAAGAAATCATTTGTGGGACTGATTGAGTGAAATTTGAGAGTAGGTATGTTTAGACAAGCTAAAATAAAATGGCATTCGAACGCATTTTTTTAAGCTTGTTTATTTGTAGATTGACAGAACAGACATGTTTCTAGTGCTTGTCAATCAGTTATTTCTGGGGGGGGAAATAGCCAGCCAGTTAGCATTAGCCTGTTAGCATTCGTCTGAATTCATTTCTACTTCCACTGCTTAAAACAGTGACATATTCCTGTCAGAGTTCATATTTATGTGAATGAAACTGTTGTTTATAAATGAACGTGATCTGCAATGTCAAATTTCCAGAGGCATCAAATTATATTTCATCATATCATATGCTAACATGAACCTCCCTTGGGCAATTAGACTCTGAAATGCTGTTTGCAGACCAGTTTCAAAACTCTGTTGAAAAAAAAACAGCATATGCTGGTTAGGTATGTTTAGACGCTGGGACGCTGGTTTGAGCTGGTTTAAGCTGGTCCTTAGCTGGTCATGTGCTGGTTTAAACTGGTCCTGATCAGCTTAAACCAGCTCAAACCAGCAGTCATGCATCAAAACATACCTAACCAGCGTATGCTGTTTTTTTTTTTTAACAGGGAACACAGTAGCAAAACTGTTTATTGTACAAAAAAAAAAAAGTTAAAATAAAAG
>NW_015541065.1:3824-5723 GCF_001515605.1 Sinocyclocheilus anshuiensis | reverse complement strand
GCTGGTTTAAGCTGGTCCTTTGCTGGTTTAAGCTGGTCCTTTGCTGGTTTAAAGTACAAAGCCAGTACAAAGTCAAAAAAAGAAAAGAAATCTGGAATCTGGAAAAAAAAAGTGACATTAAGTTATACAAACTCCTACCTTTTCATTTTCAAAGTAAATATTCGGAACAGCCACATGAACTAAAATAACATGGCTTATAATGGATTTCACATTGAACTCTTAACGTCTTACAAAATCACTCTGTCGTTTCACAAGATCTCTGCATGACTTTCCAGAAATGTCTACTGCGTAAGGCCATATGCTCTAGAAACACACAAACACAGATGGCCAATAGGCAGCAGAAGAGCTCACTACCCTTTTCCCACAAACTGTTTTTCTTCCATCTGCCGCAAAAAATAAGGTTTACAGGTGGCACAATTTTCTCGCTAGCTCTATTTTAGATTGTGTTTGGTGAATGACCATGTTTGGTGTGGTAATGCCCTCTGAGCTTTCTCTGTGGTGCAGAAACAAGCCATCATTACAATCATTTACACAGAACAGGCAGAAGCTCTCTCTGTTTACTCTGAAGAGCTATAAATCTTTGATATTTGCAGAGAACACCCTTATCCACCTTTTCTTGGTTGACAAACAGAACAAAGCAAATGCAGAATAATCCACCTTAAATATAGAAACTGGTAATCATTAGCACCTTTACCTGAGACATACCATGGCAGGTTTCAACTAAAGCAGAAAAAGAAAGATCCCACGTACAACAATTCATCCCTAGCACTTACTATATGATCAGTCCACATAAAAATATTTTATAATCACAATGTCAGCAATTTTATATCACAAAAGTTATTTTTGCTGCATATTCAACCTAATAATAAGTAACAATACTCAGATCACATCTGTAGCATCCACAATATCCATCAATGGTGGAGCTTTAATGGGTGTGATGAACCACAAGAAATTTAGCAGTGTCATGAACCCACAGCTTAAAAAAATAAAAAAAATTAAAAAATAAATAAATAAAAAACAGAATATGAATTTATTGAGTAATTTTGTTTGTATAAATAAAATACACATCATTTTAAAATATATATAAAAATAATAATAAAAAATAAATTAATAATAATAATAAGTACAATTAAAAACAAGCAAACAATAAAAAAGCAATAAAATAAAATAATGTAAATTGAGAAAAAAAAGTTTGTTCAGCTCGTTTCGGTTAGTGACTGAGATAAATTCAGTAATCACTCAGAATGATTCAGAAGTGATTCATAAAAAAATGGCTCAGTCTCAATTTTTTTTCTTTAATCAGACTACACTGGTTGCGCTGTATGCATGTCGTTGCATTCAATAGAAGGATGATAGTCTATCTATTGTCTAATGTTTTCATGTTCAATTCAGAGTGAAAAAAATAAAAAATAAATAAAGCAGCAAGTCTTCCCATTTACGCCCACATACCGTAAAGACAAGCTCTGCTACTGATCCACATTCTTTCAGAGTATTCCATGGACTGTGTACTAGATACTTGAATAACTCTAGCTGGAGGAAAAGCCTCAGGCAACTGAACAGAAGCTTCCAGGTCGGCCAGCCCTCTGCTCTGCTCTGACCTGGATTCTGTGAGCATGGATGCCAGAACTAAGTCTGATGCTCCTTAGAGGTTTTTTTAGGGTTTACTGGTCCAGACTGGAGTATAATAATGCTTCGACTAACCCTATTTTAGGTCAGACACTGAAAAGAGTCTGGAATTGGAAGCCACAGCCTTTAACAGGATCCTTACCTGGTCATGTTTCCTGTCCCAAGGGGAAAAGGCATGTAATACATTTAAATTGAGTGAGGCAGAGTGAGATGTGGTACCTGACAGAAAACAATCCAACGGCCTGGGGCCTTAAATGAGTTCACCAGGCACTC
>NW_015541065.1:1580-3753 GCF_001515605.1 Sinocyclocheilus anshuiensis | reverse complement strand
AATGAGTTCAGCAGGCACTCGTGGAAATAAAATGTCTCCTCATGTGCTCTCTGTGTGCAGTATGCTTTATCACAGAAAGGAAATGATCCTTATCTTCATTTCCTGCCTGGAGTGTAGCACTTGCCTCATACCTAGAAGTTGGTGCGGAATAAATTGGGAAGTTGATCTAAAATCATTCTGAATATTGTCCTAGAATTTAAAAAAAAAAAAAGCCCACTTTGGGATGGTGGAGATATGTAAAATATTTCTATCAATGAAGATCGAGCAGTGAGCAATGTCAAATTTTTGGAATTTGCCATTTTATAGAAATTAACGTCATTTTTGTTTACATGCGTTTAATTTACACTGCAATGCAAATTTCAATACCGGCTCATTCAGACACTCGATAGCACAAAGTTGTGCTAGCATGTTACACAAGTCCTTTGTGTGTCTGAAAAATGACTGTACACAAGAGAGGTGGGAAGTACCGTATAAAATGCTCTCAAGACTTCCATGAAAATTGTTTAGTCACAGGTGTTTTGGATATTACACTCTTTTCTAATGAAGGGTGTGACTGCTTGTTTCCTGAAGGGTAAGGCTATGTAACTCTTGATTACAGGCATAATTATAATTACTGAAACTTTAGAAAATCGTAAGGACGAATTTGAGTCTTAGATGGACATTTTAATTAGACCACACTTTACTTGCTGTGTAAGAAAAACTAATGAGCCACCTCGCTGTTTACTGCCTACATAGGCTACAACCTTGTACGACAGCACCCTAAATGAAATGTTCCTCATGCTTAACTGATTTCAAACACCTGACACTGTCAACAACTACACACACACAAATACACACAATGCCTTTCATGAAGTGCACAAGAGATTCAATTCACAATTGATTCCATTCATGTTTACTGTTAGCATTTTGCTATAAGCTAACAACGCCGTTTTCTAAGCACTGAGAGTGTTGCATGGCATACTGAGATGGTCTAATCTGCCAAGGATACATACAATGCTGCCCCTAAATTGCTAAAAAAATCTTATAAGGCATCAGCTTTTGTGTCATAAGTGTCCTAAAATGCTGTCTAACTATGTAGCTAACTAGGTTCTGGAACAGAGCTCAAGAGAGTTTTTGATCCTCAACATATTCACTATGATTTCAAAACTGAAAAGAAAATCCCACACAAAAGGACATTAAAAATAAAGTAAAGCACATTATTGTGAACATTAAGTTCGCTAATGACCTTTTTAAGCAACTTTTTTCATAATTATACAAGAAGCTAATGTCAATGTGCATGGGTGGGGGTGAATAAAGAGGTGTAAACAATTAATCGAATTTCTAATCGCAATTATAATTATGGGTGCCACAATTAAGTAATCGTTCAAAGCAGCAATTAATCGTTCAAAGTCCACTTATGTTATTCTGCGTGCTTAAGATGCATTTTTTTCTTTCTACATGTTATCTTAAGGGTTTTTCCCATTATTTTAATTTTAGTTAACATTATAATACCATTCATATTTTTACTTTTTTATAATTTAAAGAAGAAACCAATCTGATGTATAGTTGACAACTGAGGCTTAATACTATAGAGAAGTTTTCTAAAAGTTTTTCAGTTAGTGTTTTCAGCTTGTTTATTTTCATATAAAAACACGGCATGCAGTAGCATCAAACAATGGTATAAACATCATTCAATGTAAATTGTGATAATCTTAATTAATAATCGCAATTACAATTTCAAGGAAATAATCGACAATTATGATTTTTGTCATAATCGTGCAGCCCTAGTGTAAACAGTACTTTACATACACAATAGGGGTGTCGCGATATACCGGTATTGACGATAACCGTGATATTCAAATCATGAAATATCGACATCGTGTTAATTTAGGGTGTGACGATATACCGGTATTGATGATAACCATGATATTTAAAATGAACAGGACACTTATGATAACACGACACGCAAATAGCCTACTCCAGCGCCAGTACCTGGTTGACCTCCCAGGTGGCAGTATTGCGTCTTAACACTGACACCTTTCACACAAGAAGAAGACGCAGCGCGCGGCCGCACTACTCCAAGAAGAACCAATAGTATCCATGCTGCGGGTCAGCAGATGAATATATCTCAGAAGAACCATGTTCAATATTATCCAGACAGTAAGTTGCCATTATTTTACTAGTCATTGAATGG
>NW_015541065.1:0-1457 GCF_001515605.1 Sinocyclocheilus anshuiensis | reverse complement strand
TGATAACCATGATATTTAAAATGAACAGGACACTTATGATCACACGACATGCAAATAGCCTACTCTAGTGCCAGTACCTGATTGACCTCCCAGGTGGCAGTACTGCGCCTTAACGCTGACACCTGTCACACAAGAAGACGCAGCTTGCAGCCGCACTACTCCGAGAAGAACCAATAGTATCCATGCTGCGGGTCTGCAGATGGATATATCTCAGAAGAACCATGTTCAATATTATCCAGACAGTAAGTTGCCATTATTTTACTAGTCATTGCATGGTAAATGCTACATTAACCTGTTAACAGCGGTTTCCTGTTTTCATATATTTAAATAAAAGGGTGATTCTTTTAATAAGTACCGCATTTTCTTTACTCGTCTAATTTTTGTATTTGTATTTGCAATCAAGTCATGGCCAATACTGCCTTTGTGTAGCAATTGATTTCTTTGTTCAAATCTATTACACGATTAAAACTAATCTAGAAAAACTGAGCGACCACATTAAACTCCGTAAAATGTAAAGTTGGTCGCAGTGCCATGCACTTAATGCCTCATCTGCGGTCGTTCTGGGTGCACATTAATACTGAATTAGAAGCACGTTAACTGCATGACTTCATTGGCGCCAGCGCAACTATAAGTTAAAGAGATTAAAATATGGGTACGCAAGTTAACAGGTTATGATATATCGATATCGTGAATTCTTTTGGACACAATAACCGTGGTGTGAAAAATCTAATATCGTAACAGCCCTAATACACAAACACATGTATTACAACTACACCCACAAGTCTTGACGATATTACGCTCTGCTGGGCATGACACAGGCTCTTATGCCAAGCAGTCACCAACACACAGAAATGTTCACACATGCCTTGTCACAGAGAAAGAGAGAGACAAGAGAAAGGAAAATGCATCATTACGTGGGTCCCAACTCCAAGAACAATAGTTCAGATCTAAAACAAGAATTCAAAGGAAAGACTGAATATTAATAAATATAATGGAAATAAATTGAATTAAAACAAATATATATATATATATATATATATATACTGATACATTTACCATATGATTTAACAATTCGAATGTAAATGTGAAGTTAAGGCATTAACTAAAAACATATGCAAATGCATCTCATTTCATTGTTTTTCCCAATGTTAGCCTATTTTAAAGGGTGTTGGAGACTGCCCTCAGTATGGTGACAGTCAGTCAGCCCTGTCACGCAACACCGGCCACGGCGGTCAGACCCTAACCCAATTAATTTTGACTTCACTTTCATGTTCCAAACATGAAAGAACTTAAGTGAAAGAGAGAGAGCGACAGAGCTCCATAACAGACATACTGGAAATGTTGAGGAGTAGGACAATAACACAGACTCACTTCTGAGGGGCCAATATATAGTGGAATCTGAGACCACTAGAGGAAATGCTTATAATAATATAATATAATATAATATAATATAATAT
>NW_015541064.1:0-551 GCF_001515605.1 Sinocyclocheilus anshuiensis | reverse complement strand
ATAAGAATTAATGAGTTAAATTCCTTACAGATATGGTGGAGAATGAGGGCAAAGATTTGACTTAAAAATTAATGACACCAATATATTATGGTGAATCTTGTCTATTTTTATCCGGAAAAATAGATTAAAAGACAGAGAAACTGAGTTTGTTGTGTCACTACTTTATTGTGGCAGACAAGCGTGTTGAATGAAAGTGAAGCTCGAGTTTGTTGTTTTACCAGCGTGTTGAATGAAAGTGAAACTCGAGTTTGTTGTTTAGAATTTAACTGCAGTAAAAACGTTTAAATATTGTCCACCGAGACAAAATAAGTCGCTCTAGAAAAGCGCATGAATAGAGAAACGAGCGTGTCCCTTGTTTTCCTCTGAAAGGCCTTCATAGTTCGATTTGTTGGTGCGTGTTCCACCTCCAAATTTGTCTATGATAAATAAATCTCCCGGCTTGACCATTAACCTAGCTAACTAATGCTCTTGCCATTTAATTCACTAAAAAAAAAACCTAGTGAACCTGAAACGCGGTGCTCAGAGAGAGCGTCCGAACGCTATCTACTTTT
>NW_015541063.1:222-1401 GCF_001515605.1 Sinocyclocheilus anshuiensis | reverse complement strand
ATATCTTACCTACTTGGCTGGCCCGAAACTCCTGATCTGTGACATTTGAGAGCCTTATAAAGCTGTTTCAAAGATGTGTTAAACCTGGACGGAGGTAAAGGGGTAGGTACGTTATGTCACGTGACTTACATGGTGCGCATGTAGTTTGATTTTGTTGTTAGACACACTAGGTTAGGGATTTGTGCCATTTTCTGTATTTTTTGTTTGGTTAGTTAGTGAAGTTGAGTTACGACGTCTCGGACGTTGAAGACGTTTTCCTTTTCACATTTTTCTTTATTTTAGCTTAGGACTAGACCAAAATGGGTTAGCTAGATTCCTTTTGGTTTTGTTACTTTTTTCTTTTGGCACAATCCAGGTTCCCTTTAACCTCCCCAGTTCTCCAATATTGTAAAGCTGCCGGTGTGTCTAGGATTCTTTTGTAAATAATTTCCTTTATTTTTATATACATACTTATTCTCTTTTTTGTCTTGTGTAAACAACTGACACGGTCTTCAATAATAAAGCAATTTCGCTTGATTTAGTCTCTAGTCTTAGTAATTTTCCTTCACACACCGAGTGTGAAGCTGGTATTGGTCTGAACTGGTCCAATGTTCCCCTTCTTAGTCCCTAGACGCCTAACAACTAAAGGAGGGTCGTAACATTACCTATATGTAATCCTACCATGTTCAGTATCTATGACTTCGTCTTCTGATGATCTAAACGAGAGTGTATATTATATGTTGGTACATAGGCAATATATTAGTGTTCTAAGGATCTTTAGTAATTTGATTCGAGTTCCATTTGCAAATTACCATGCCCTCACACAAAGGGTCGTAAAACTCCCCAGTATCCAACCTCCCGCTTGAAACTTCAGCCTTTCTCATTGGACAAGCCCATCCTAAGAGGCGGGAATCTTCTCAGACTTTAAAAGGGCCCACGCACAGTTCCGCCTAGAGTTTCTTTTTCTACTAAGTCTTCAGTCTGCGGTTCTGTTAGATTCTGAGAAGAGGATGTGCGCTAAAACGCTCTAAGGACACCCTAAGTCTGCGCCAGGCCTCGGGCCTTGACTTTCCATTCACCTAGATCATCTGACTCAAACTGGTTCTTTTTCATCAACCAACTTCAGCAAAGATCAACTTGAGCCTTCAGATTGCATCAGGACTCTCTGTCAGACAGACAAGACGTGCAAGTATCAAACTT
>NW_015541063.1:0-134 GCF_001515605.1 Sinocyclocheilus anshuiensis | reverse complement strand
CTTTTTACAAAGGTGTGTTTGAACTAAGAAACTGATGTTTCCTTCAGGCTGTAGATCTGCTGAATATCCAATGATACCATAGCTTCACGTTTTTTCCCTTCTCTTTACTGCCTAAGCTTTAATCCTGTTCCTAT
>NW_015541062.1:26664-27813 GCF_001515605.1 Sinocyclocheilus anshuiensis | reverse complement strand
TAACATTAAAGATGACATACAAAAGGTAAAAGGTAAAAAAAATAAAATAATAATAATAATAAATAAATAAAAAAATGAAAATCAGTTGTGGGAAAGTTGAAAGTTAATTTCTGACACTGATGACACTGGCTTATTGTTCGAAGTGTTATTTCAGGGTTTGGATATGTTCTTATAACTCAAATGAGTTCACCTTCAAATCATGATGTCAAATTCACATTTCACTAAATTCAATTACTGAAACAAGCAAGCACTCTGACGAACAAATTCACATTTGACTAAATTCAATCACTGAAACAAGCACTCTGACGAACAAATAGTCCCATGCCAGTGGGATAACAACATATGATTTCCTACATTTCTAGAAAGTGCTCTATGAATAAAACTCAAAAAAAATAAATAAATAGATGTGCTGTGAAGGTAAATTACACAAAGTCATTTCTTTTCCTATCTGTCACATTAAGTTCTTCCTCTGTCTAAAACGCAGCGTATTGTCTGAAACAAAAGTTATGACTGTATGTTCACATAAATTGATAGTCTGTGCTTCACTACAATACATTCTCCCCGCGCTGCAGTGTGTTGCGCAGCTTTGCCACACAGATTTTGATAGTTAGCTATAATAGATCAGGCGGTGAGCCAAAGGACCAAAGACTCTGCCTCGGTACGGTTTGTGTCAAGCCATTCATTAATCTGGCTGTTTGATGAAGAGAAAGAGATAAAATGTAGTAGAAATAAACATGTTAAGAATCAATAGAAGCGGAGGACTATTATTGTTTTGTTTTGATTTTTAGGACTATTATTATGTTGTAGCCTAATGTTTGGATGACCAATCAGCAGAGAGGGGCAGTTTCATTCCCGCCCACATGTAGAGATCAAATATTCAAGTTGCTTATTCGTTTTCTATCCCTGAACGGAAAAACGAAAAATGAAGCCGGTCTTGATTTTTCGTTTTGTTTGAACAATTGAAAAACGAAATATGTGCCGTTTTTCATTTTTCAGATTTCAATATTAAATTAAAAAACGAATGACCAAATGATACACGGATTCATCAGGGATGCAGAGCACATTAGTAAGGCCGCTCTATGCAGAGCGGTGAGGAAAGTGTGTCTCGCTCTCACACTCTTTATCATAATATTTGTGTAGTTTTCTGAG